>NW_028245676.1:0-47497 GCF_964263255.1 Lissotriton vulgaris
AGCAACTCCAACAACTCCACTGGCTCCCAGTCAACAAGAGAATCACCATCATGCTCCTCACACATGCCTACAAAGCCTTCCACGATGCAGGATCACCTGAACCACCGCCTCTCACTCTACAACACCGCCAACAACTCCACTGGCTCCCAGTCAACAAGAGAATCACCTTCATGCTCCTCACACATGCCTACAAAGCCCTCCACGATGCAGGATCACCTGAACCACCGCCTCTCACTCTACAACACCGCCAACAACTCCACTGCCTCCCAGTCAACAAGAGAATCACCTTCATGCTCCTCACACATGCCTACAAAGCCTTCCACGATGCAGGATCACCTGAACCACCGCCTCTCACTCCACAACACCGCCAACAACTCCACTGGCTCCCAGTCAACAAGAGAATCACCTTCATGCTCCTCACACATGCCTACAAAGCCCTCCACGATGCAGGACCACCTGAACCACCGCCTCTCACTCTACAACACCTCCAACAACTCCACTGGCTCCCAGTCAACAAGAGAATCACCTTCATGCTCCTCACACATGCCTACAAAGCCCTCCACAACCTGTCAACAAGAGAATCACCTTCATGCTCCTCACACATGCCTACAAAGCCCTCCACGATGCAGGATCACCTGAACCACCGCCTCTCACTCTACAACACCACCAACAACTCCACTGGCTCCCAGTCAACAAGAGAATCACCTTCATGCTCCTCACACATGCCTACAAAGCCCTCCACGATGCAGGATCACCTGAACCACCGCCTCTCACTCTACAACACCTGCGACAACTCCACTGGCTCCCAGTCAACAAGAGAATCACCTTCATGCTCCTCACACATGCCTACAAAGCCTTCCACGATGCAGGACCACCTGAACCACCGCCTCTCACTCTACATATCCGCCAACAACTCCACTGGCTCCCAGTCAACAAGAGAATCACCTTCATGCTCCTCACACATGCCTACAAAGCCTTCCACGATGCAGGACCACCTGAACCACCGCCTCTCACTCTACAACACCTCCAACAACTCCACTGGCTCCCAGTCAACAAGAGAATCACCTTCATGCTCCTCACACATGCCTACAAAGCCTTCCACGATGCAGGACCACCTGAACCACCGCCTCTCACTCTACAACACCTCCAACAACTCCACTGGCTCCCAGTCAACAAGAGAATCACCTTCATGCTCCTCACACATGCCTACAAAGCCCTCCACGATGCAGGACCACCTGAACCACCGCCTCTCACTCTACAACACCGCCAACAACTCCACTGGCTCCCAGTCAACAAGAGAATCACCTTCATGCTCCTCACACATGCCTACAAAGCCCTCCATGATGCAGGATCACCTGAACCACCGCCTCTCACTCTACAACACCGCCAACAACTCCACTGGCTCCCAGTCAACAAGAGAATCACCTTCATGCTCCTCACAAATGCCTACAAAGCCTTCCACGATGCAGGACCACCTGAACCACCGCCTCTCACTCTACAACACCGCCAACAACTCCACTGGCTCCCAGTCAACAAGAGAATCACCTTCATGCTCCTCACACATGCCTACAAAGCCCTCCACGATGCAGGACCACCTGAACCACCGCCTCTCACTCTACAACACCGCCAACAACTCCACTGGCTCCTAGTCAACAAGAGAATCACCTTCATGCCCCTCACACATGCCTACAAAGCCCTCCACGATGCAGGACCACCTGAACCACCGCCTCTCACTCTACAACACCTCCAACAACTCCACTGGCTCCCAGTCAACAAGAGAATCACCTTCATGCTCCTCGCACATGCCTACAAAGCCTTCCACGATGCAGGATCACCTGAACCACCGCCTCTCACTCTACAACACCGCCAACAACTCCACTGGCTCCTAGTCAACAAGAGAATCCCCTTCATGCTCCTCACACATGCCTACAAAGCCCTCCACGATGCAGGACCACCTGAACCACCGCCTCTCACTCTATAACACCGCCAACAACTCCACTGGCTCCCAGTCAACAAGAGAATCACCTTCATGCTCCTCACACATGCCTACAAAGCCTTCCACGATGCAGGAGCACCTGAACCACCGCCTCTCACTCTACAACACCGCCAACAACTCCACTGGCTCCCAGTCAACAAGAGAATCACCTTCATGCTCCTCACACATGCCTACAAAGCCCTCCACGATGCAGGACCACCTGAACCACCGCCTCTCACTCTACAACACCGCCAACAACTCCACTGGCTCCCAGTCAACAAGAGAATCACCTTCATGCTCCTCACACATGCCTACAAAGCCCTCCACGATGCAGGACCACCTGAACCACCGCCTCTCACTCTACAACACCTCCAACAACTCCACTGGCTCCCAGTCAACAAGAGAATCACCTTCATGCTCCTCACACATGCCTACAAAGCCCTCCACGATGCAGGACCACCTGAACCACCGCCTCTCACTCTACAACACCGCCAACAACTCCACTGGCTCCCAGTCAACAAGAGAATCACCTTCATGCTCCTCACACATGCCTACAAAGCTCTCCACGATGCAGGACCACCTGAACCACCGCCTCTCACTCTACAACACCGCCAACAACTCCACTGGCTCCCAGTCAACAAGAGAATCACCTTCATGCTCCTCACACATGCCTACAAAGCCTTCCACGATGCAGGATCACCTGAACCACCGCCTCTCACTCTACAACACCTCCAACAACTCCACTGGCTCCCAGTCAACAAGAGAATCACCTTCATGCTCCTCACACATGCCTACAAAGCCCTCCACGATGCAGGACCACCTGAACCACCGCCTCTCACTCTACATACCCACCAACAACTCCACTGGCTCCCAGTCAACAAGAGAATCACCTTCATGCTCCTCACACATGCCTACAAAGCCCTCCACGATGCAGGATCACCTGAACGACCGCCTCTCACTCTACAACACCGCCAACAACTCCACTGGCTCCCAGTCAACAAGAGAATCACCTTCATGCTCCTCACACATGCCTACAAAGCCCTCCACGATGCAGGATCACCTGAACCACCGCCTCTCACTCTACAACACCGCCAACAACTCCACTGGCTCCCAGTCAACAAGAGAATCACCTTCATGCTCCTCACACATGCCTACAAAGCCTTCCACGATGCAGGACCACCTGAACCACCGCCTCTCACTCTACAACACCGCCAACAACTCCACTGGCTCCCAGTCAACAAGAGAATCATCTTCATGCTCCTCACACATGCCTACAAAGCCTTCCACGATGCAGGATCACCTGAACCACCGCCTCTCACTCTACAACACCGCCAACAACTCCACTGGCTCCCAGTCAACAAGAGAATCACCTTCATGCTCCTCACACATGCCTACAAAGCCTTCCACGATGCAGGATCACCTGAACCACCGCCTCTCACTCTACATATCCGCCAACAACTCCACTGGCTCCCAGTCAACAAGAGAATCACCTTCATGCTCCTCACACATGCCTACAAAGCCTTCCACGATGCAGGACCACCTGAACCACCGCCTCTCACTCTACATATCCGCCAACAACTCCACTGGCTCCCAGTCAACAAGAGAATCACCTTCATGCTCCTCACACATGCCTACAAAGCCCTCCACG
Source organism: Lissotriton vulgaris (assembly GCF_964263255.1). NCBI lineage: Eukaryota > Metazoa > Chordata > Amphibia > Caudata > Salamandridae > Lissotriton > Lissotriton vulgaris. The sequence goes on from NW_028245676.1 coordinate 3,624, forward strand.
ATGCAGGACCACCTGAACCACCGCCTCTCACTCTACAACACCTGCAACAACTCCACTGGCTCCCAGTCAACAAGAGAATCACCTTCATGCTCCTCACACATGCCTACAAAGCCCTCCACGATGCAGGACCACCTGAACCACCGCCTCTCACTCTACAACACCGCCAACAACTCCACTGGCTCCCAGTCAACAAGAGAATCACCTTCATGCTCCTCACACATGCCTACAAAGCCTTCCACGATGCAGGATCACCTGAACCACCGCCTCTCACTCTACAACACCGCCAACAACTCCACTGGCTCCCAGTCAACAAGAGAATCACCTTCATGCTCCTCACACATGCCTACAAAGCCCTCCACGATGCAGGATCACCTGAACCACCGCCCCTCACTCTACAACACCGCCAACAACTCCACTGGCTGCCAGTCAACAAGAGAATCACCTTCATGCTCCTCACACATGCCTACAAAGCCTTCCACGATGCAGGATCACCTGAACCACCGCCTCTCACTCTACAACACCGCCAACAACTCCACTGCCTCCCAGTCAACAAGAGAATCACCTTCATGCTCCTCACACATGCCTACAAAGCCTTCCACGATGCAGGATCACCTGAACCACCGCCTCTCACTCTACAACACCGCCAACAACTCCACTGGCTCCCAGTCAACAAGAGAATCACCTTCATGCTCCTCACACATGCCTACAAAGCTCTCCATGACGCAGGACCAGCATATCTGAACCACCGCCTCTCACTCTACAACACCTCCAACAACTCCACTGGCTCCCAGTCAACAAGAGAATCACCTTCATGCTCCTCACACATGCCTACAAAGCCCTCCACGATGCAGGACCACCTGAACCACCGCCTCTCACTCTACAACACCGCCAACAACTCCACTGGCTCCCAGTCAACAAGAGAATCACCTTCATGCTCCTCACACATGCCTACAAAGCCCTCCACGATGCAGGACCACCTGAACCACCGCCTCTCACTCTACAACACCGCCAACAACTCCACTGGCTCCCAGTCAACAAGAGAATCACCTTCATGCTCCTCACACATGCCTACAAAGCCCTCCACGATGCAGGATCACCTGAACCACCGCCTCTCACTCTACAACACCGCCAACAACTCCACTGGCTCCCAGTCAACAAGAGAATCACCTTCATGCTCCTCACACATGCCTACAAAGCTCTCCACGATGCAGGACCACCTGAACCACCGCCTCTCACTCTACAACACCGCCAACAACTCCACTGGCTCCCAGTCAACAAGAGAATCACCTTCATGCTCCTCACACATGCCTACAAAGCCTTCCACGATGCAGGACCACCTGAACCACCGCCTCTCACTCTATAACACCGCCAACAACTCCACTGGCTCCCAGTCAACAAGAGAATCACCTTCATGCTCCTCACACATGCCTACAAAGCCTTCCACGATGCAGGACCACCTGAACCACCGCCTCTCACTCTACATATCCGCCAACAACTCCACTGGCTCACAGTCAACAAGAGAATCACCTTCATGCTCCTCACACATTCCTACAAAGCCCTCCACGATGCAGGATCACCTGAACCACCGCCTCTCACTCTACAACACCGCCAACAACTCCACTGGCTCCCAGTCAACAAGAGAATCACCTTCATGCTCCTCACACATGCCTACAAAGCCCTCCACGATGCAGGACCACCTGAACCACCGCCTCTCACTCTACAACACCTCCAACAACTCCACTGGCTCCCGGTCAACAAGAGAATCACCTTCATGCTCCTCACACATGCCTACAAAGCCTTCCACAATGCAGGATCACCTGAACCACCGCCTCTCACTCTACAACACCGCCAACAACTCCACTGGCTCCCAGTCAACAAGAGAATCACCTTCATGCTCCTCACACATGCCTACAAAGCCCTCCACGATGCAGGACCACCTGAACCACCGCCTCTCACTCTACAACACCGCCAACAACTCCACTGGCTCCCAGTCAACAAGAGAATCACCTTCATGCTCCTCACACATGCCTACAAAGCCCTCCACGATGCAGGACCACCTGAACCACCGCCTCTCACTCTACAACACCGCCAACAACTCCACTGGCTCCCAGTCAACAAGAGAATCACCTTCATGCTCCTCACACATGCCTACAAAGCCCTCCACGATGCAGGACCACCTGAACCACCGCCTCTCACTCTACAACACCGCCAACAACTCCACTGGCTCCCAGTCAACAAGAGAATCACCTTCATGCTCCTCACACATGCCTACAAAGCCCTCCACGATGCAGGACCACCTGAACCACCGCCTCTCACTCTACAACACCGCCAACAACTCCACTGGCTCCCAGTCAACAAGAGAATCACCTTCATGCTCCTCACACAAGCCTACAAAGCCCTCCACGATGCAGGATCACCTGAACCACCGCCTCTCACTCTACAACACCTCCAACAACTCCACTGGCTCCCAGTCAACAAGAGAATCCCCTTCATGCTCCTCACACATGCCTACAAAGCCCTCCACGATGCAGGACCACCTGAACCACCGCCTCTCACTCTACATATCCGCCAACAACTCCACTGGCTCACAGTCAACAAGAGAATCACCTTCATGCTCCTCACACATGCCTACAAAGCCCTCCACGATGCAGGATCACCTGAACCACCGCCTCTCACTCTACAACACCGCCAACAACTCCACTGGCTCCCAGTCAACAAGAGAATCATCTTCATGCTCCTCACACATGCCTACAAAGCCCTCCACGATGCAGGACCACCTGAACCACCGCCTCTCACTCTACAACACCGCCAACAACTCCACTGGCTCCCAGTCAACAAGAGAATCACCTTCATGCTCCTCACACATGCCTACAAAGCCCTCCACGATGCAGGACCACCTGAACCACCGCCTCTCACTCTACAACGCCGCCAACAACTCCACTGGCTCCCAGTCAACAAGAGAATCACCTTCATGCTCCTCACACATGCCTACAAAGCCCTCCACGATGCAGGATCACCTGAACCACCGCCTCTCACTCTACAACACCTTCAACAACTCCACTGGCTCCCAGTCAACAAGAGAATCACCTTCATGCTCCTCACACATGCCTACAAAGCCCTCCACGATGCAGGACCACCTGAACCACCCCCTCTCACTCTACAACACCGCCAACAACTCCACTGGCTCCCAGTCAACAAGAGAATCACCTTCATGCTCCTCACACATGCCTACAAAGCCCTCCACGATGCAGGATCACCTGAACCACCGCCTCTCACTCTACAACACCTTCAACAACTCCACTGGCTCCCAGTCAACAAGAGAATCACCTTCATGCTCCTCACACATGCCTACAAAGCCCTCCACGATGCAGGACCACTTGAACCACCGCCTCTCACTCTACAACACCGCCAACAACTCCACTGGCTCCCAGTCAACAAGAGAATCACCTTCATGCTCCTCACACATGCCTACAAAGCCCTCCACGATGCAGGACCACCTGAACCACCGCCTCTCACTCTACAACACCGCCAACAACTCCACTGGCTCCCAGTCAACAAGAGAATCACCTTCATGCTCCTCACACAAGCCTACAAAGCCCTCCACGATGCAGGATCACCTGAACCACCGCCTCTCACTCTACAACACCTCCAACAACTCCACTGGCTCCCAGTCAACAAGAGAATCCCCTTCATGCTCCTCACACATGCCTACAAAGCCCTCCACGATGCAGGACCACCTGAACCACCGCCTCTCACTCTACATATCCGCCAACAACTCCACTGGCTCACAGTCAACAAGAGAATCACCTTCATGCTCCTCACACATGCCTACAAAGCCCTCCACGATGCAGGATCACCTGAACCACCGCCTCTCACTCTACAACACCGCCAACAACTCCACTGGCTCCCAGTCAACAAGAGAATCATCTTCATGCTCCTCACACATGCCTACAAAGCCCTCCACGATGCAGGACCACCTGAACCACCGCCTCTCACTCTACAACACCGCCAACAACTCCACTGGCTCCCAGTCAACAAGAGAATCACCTTCATGCTCCTCACACATGCCTACAAAGCCCTCCACGATGCAGGATCACCTGAACCACTGCCTCTCACTCTACAACACCTTCAACAACTCCACTGGCTCCCAGTCAACAAGAGAATCACCTTCATGCTCCTCACACATGCCTACAAAGCCCTCCACGATGCAGGACCACCTGAACCACCCCCTCTCACTCTACAACACCTCCAACAACTCCACTGGCTCCCAGTCAACAAGAGAATCACCTTCATGCTCCTCACACATGCCTACAAAGCCCTCCACGATGCAGGACCACCTGAACCACCGCCTCTCACTCTACAACACCGCCAACAACTCCACTGGCTCCCAGTCAACAAGAGAATCACCTTCATGCTCCTCACACATGCCTACAAAGCCCTCCACGATTCAGGACCACCTGAACCACCGCCTCTCACTCTACAACACCGCCAACAACTCCACTGGCTCCCAGTCAACAAGAGAATCACCTTCATGCTCCTCACACATGCCTACAAAGCCCTCCACGATGCAGGATCACCTGAACCACCGCCTCTCACTCTACAACACCGCCAACAACTCCACTGGCTCCCAGTCAACAAGAGAATCACCTTCATGCTCCTCACACATGCCTACAAAGCCTTCCACGATGCAGGACCACCTGAACCACCGCCTCTCACTCTACAACACCGCCAACAACTCCACTGCCTCCCAGTCAACAAGAGAATCACCTTCATGCTCCTCACACATGCCTACAAAGCCCTCCACGATGCAGGACCACCTGAACCACCGCCTCTCACTCTACAACACCGCCAACAACTCCACTGGCTCCCAGTCAACAAGAGAATCACCTTCATGCTCCTCACACATGCCTACAAAGCCCTCCACGATGCAGAACCACCTGAACCACCGCCTCTCACTCTACAACACCGCCAACAACTCCACTGGCTCCCAGTCAACAAGAGAATCACCTTCATGCTCCTCACACATGCCTACAAAGCCCTCCACGATGCAGGATCACCTGAACCACCGCCTCTCACTCTACAACACCTTCAACAACTCCACTGGCTCCCAGTCAACAAGAGAATCACCTTCATGCTCCTCACACATGCCTACAAAGCCCTCCACGATGCAGGACCACCTGAACCACCCCCTCTCACTCTACAACACCGCCAACAACTCCACTGGCTCCCAGTCAACAAGAGAATCACCTTCATGCTCCTCACACATGCCTACAAAGCCCTCCACGATGCAGGATCACCTGAACCACCGCCTCTCACTCTACAACACCTTCAACAACTCCACTGGCTCCCAGTCAACAAGAGAATCACCTTCATGCTCCTCACACATGCCTACAAAGCCCTCCACGATGCAGGACCACCTGAACCACCGCCTCTCACTCTACAACACCGCCAACAACTCCACTGGCTCCCAGTCAACAAGAGAATCACCTTCATGCTCCTCACACATGCCTACAAAGCCCTCCACGATGCAGGACCACCTGAACCACCGCCTCTCACTCTACAACACCGCCAACAACTCCACTGGCTCCCAGTCAACAAGAGAATCACCTTCATGCTCCTCACACATGCCTACAAAGCCCTCCACGATGCAGGACCACCTGAACCACCGCCTCTCACTCTACAACACCGCCAACAACTCCACTGGCTCCCAGTCAACAAGAGAATCACCTTCATGCTCCTCACACAAGCCTACAAAGCCCTCCACGATGCAGGATCACCTGAACCACCGCCTCTCACTCTACAACACCTCCAACAACTCCACTGGCTCCCAGTCAACAAGAGAATCCCCTTCATGCTCCTCACACATGCCTACAAAGCCCTCCACGATGCAGGACCACCTGAACCACCGCCTCTCACTCTACATATCCGCCAACAACTCCACTGGCTCACAGTCAACAAGAGAATCACCTTCATGCTCCTCACACATGCCTACAAAGCCCTCCACGATGCAGGATCACCTGAACCACCGCCTCTCACTCTACAACACCGCCAACAACTCCACTGGCTCCCAGTCAACAAGAGAATCATGTTCATGCTCCTCACACATGCCTACAAAGCCCTCCACGATGCAGGACCACCTGAACCACCGCCTCTCACTCTACAACGCCGCCAACAACTCCACTGGCTCCCAGTCAACAAGAGAATCACCTTCATGCTCCTCACACATGCCTACAAAGCCCTCCACGATGCAGGATCACCTGAACCACTGCCTCTCACTCTACAACACCTTCAACAACTCCACTGGCTCCCAGTCAACAAGAGAATCACCTTCATGCTCCTCACACATGCCTACAAAGCCCTCCACGATGCAGGACCACCTGAACCACCCCCTCTCACTCTACAACACCGCCAACAACTCCACTGGCTCCCAGTCAACAAGAGAATCACCTTCATGCTCCTCACACATGCCTACAAAGCCCTCCACGATGCAGGACCACCTGAACCACCGCCTCTCACTCTACAACACCGCCAACAACTCCACTGGCTCCCAGTCAACAAGAGAATCACCTTCATGCTCCTCACACATGCCTACAAAGCCCTCCACGATGCAGGATCACCTGAACCACCGCCTCTCACTCTACAACACCGCCAACAACTCCACTGGCTCCCAGTCAACAAGAGAATCACCTTCATGCTCCTCACACATGCCTACAAAGCCCTCCACGATGCAGGACCACCTGAACCACCGCCTCTCACTCTACAACACCGCCAACAACTCCACTGGCTCCCAGTCAACAAGAGAATCACCTTCATGCTCCTCACACATGCCTACAAAGCCTTCCACGATGCAGGACCACCTGAACCACCGCCTCTCACTCTACATATCCGCCAACAACTCCACTGGCTCACAGTCAACAAGAGAATCACCTTCATGCTCCTCACACATTCCTACAAAGCCCTCCACGATGCAGGATCACCTGAACCACCGCCTCTCACTCTACAACACCGCCAACAACTCCACTGGCTCCCAGTCAACAAGAGAATCACCTTCATGCTCCTCACACATGCCTACAAAGCCCTCCACGATGCAGGATCACCTGAACCACCGCCTCTCACTCTACAACACCGCCAACAACTCCACTGGCTCCCGGTCAACAAGAGAATCACCTTCATGCTCCTCGCACATGCCTACAAAGCCCTCCACGATGCAGGATCACCTGAACCACCGCCTCTCACTCTACAACACCTCCAACAACTCCACTGGCTCCCAGTCAACAAGAGAATCACCTTCATGCTCCTCACACATGCCTACAAAGCTCTCCACGATTCAGGACCACCTGAACCAACGCCTCTCACTCTACAACACCGCCAACAACTCCACTGGCTCCCAGTCAACAAGAGAATCACCTTCATGCTCCTCACACATGCCTACAAAGCCCTCTACGATGCAGGATCACCTGAACCACCGCCTCTCACTCTACAACACCGCCAACAACTCCACTGGCTCCCAGTCAACAAGAGAATCACCTTCATGCTCCTCACACATGCCTACAAAGCCTTCCACGATGCAGGACCACCTGAACCACCGCCTCTCACTCTACAACACCGCCAACAACTCCACTGCCTCCCAGTCAACAAGAGAATCACCTTCATGCTCCTCACACATGCCTACAAAGCCCTCCACGATGCAGGACCACCTGAACCACCGCCTCTCACTCTACAACACCGCCAACAACTCCACTGCCTCCCAGTCAACAAGAGAATCACCTTCATGCTCCTCACACATGCCTACAAAGCCCTCCACGATGCAGGACCACCTGAACCACCGCCTCTCACTCTACAACACCGCCAACAACTCCACTGGCTCCCAGTCAACAAGAGAATCACCTTCATGCTCCTCACACATGCCTACAAAGCCTTCCACGATGCAGGACCACCTGAACCACCGCCTCTCACTCTACAACACCGCCAACAACTCCACTGGCTCCCAGTCAACAAGAGAATCACCTTCATGCTCCTCACACATGCCTACAAAGCCCTCCACGATGCAGGACCACCTGAACCACCGCCTCTCACTCTACAACACCGCCAACAACTCCACTGGCTCCCAGTCAACAAGAGAATCACCTTCATGCTCCTCACACATGCCTACAAAGCCCTCCACGATGCAGGACCACCTGAACCACCGCCTCTCACTCTACAACACCGCCAACAACTCCACTGGCTCCCAGTCAACAAGAGAATCACCTTCATGCTCCTCACACATGCCTACAAAGCCCTCCACGATGCAGGATCACCTGAACCACCGCCTCTCACTCTACAACACCGCCAACAACTCCACTGGCTCCCAGTCAACAAGAGAATCACCTTCATGCTCCTCACACATGCCTACAAAGCCCTCCACGATGCAGGACCACCTGAACCACCGCCTCTCACTCTACAACACCGCCAACAACTCCACTGGCTCCCAGTCAACAAGAGAATCACCTTCAAGCTCCTCACACATGCCTACAAAGCCTTCCACGATGCAGGACCACCTGAACCACCGCCTCTCACTCTACAACACCGCCAACAACTCCACTGGCTCCCGGTCAACAAGAGAATCACCTTCATGCTCCTCACACATGCCTACAAAGCCCTCCACGATGCAGGACCACCTGAACCACCGCCACTCACTCTACAACACCGCCAACAACTCCACTGGCTCCCGGTCAACAAGAGAATCACCTTCAAGCTCCTCGCACATGCCTACAAAGCCCTCCACGATGCAGGACCACCTGAACCACCGCCTCTCACTCTACAACACCGCCAACAACTCCACTGGCTCCCGGTCAACAAGAGAATCACCTTCAAGCTCCTCGCACATGCCTACAAAGCTCTCCACGATGCAGGACCACCTGAACCACCGCCTCTCACTCTACAACACCGCCAACAACTCCACTGGCTCCCGGTCAACAAGAGAATCACCTTCATGCTCCTCGCACATGCCTACAAAGCCCTCCACGATGCAGGACCACCTGAACCACCGCCTCTCACTCTACAACACCGCCAACAACTCCACTGGCTCCCAGTCAACAAGAGAATCACCTTCATGCTCCTCACACATGCCTACAAAGCCTTCCACGATGCAGGACCACCTGAACCACCGCCTCTCACTCTACAACACCGCCAACAACTCCACTGGCTCCCAGTCAACAAGAGAATCACCTTCATGCTCCTCACACATGCCTACAAAGCCTTCCACGATGCAGGACCACCTGAACCACCGCCTCTCACTCTACAACACCGCCAACAACTCCACTGCCTCCCAGTCAACAAGAGAATCACCTTCATGCTCCTCACACATGCCTACAAAGCCCTCCACGATGCAGGACCACCTGAACCACCGCCTCTCACTCTACAACACCGCCAACAACTCCACTGGCTCCCAGTCAACAAGAGAATCACCTTCATGCTCCTCACACATGCCTACAAAGCCTTCCACGATGCAGGACCACCTGAACCACCGCCTCTCATTCTACAACACCGCCAACAACTCCACTGGCTCCCAGTCAACAAGAGAATCACCTTCATGCTCCTCACACATGCCTACAAAGCCCTCCACGATGCAGGACCACCTGAACCACCGCCTCTCACTCTACAACACCGCCAACAACTCCACTGGCTCCCAGTCAACAAGAGAATCACCTTCATGCTCCTCACACATGCCTACAAAGCCCTCCACGATGCAGGACCACCTGAACCACCGCCTCTCACTCTACAACACCGCCAACAACTCCACTGGCTCCCAGTCAACAAGAGAATCACCTTCATGCTCCTCACACATGCCTACAAAGCCCTCCACGATGCAGGATCACCTGAACCACCGCCTCTCACTCTACAACACCGCCAACAACTCCACTGGCTCCCAGTCAACAAGAGAATCACCTTCATGCTCCTCACACATGCCTACAAAGCCCTCCACGATGCAGGATCACCTGAACCACCGCCTCTCACTCTACAACACCTTCAACAACTCCACTGGCTCCCAGTCAACAAGAGAATCACCTTCATGCTCCTCACACATGCCTACAAAGCCCTCCACGATGCAGGACCACCTGAACCACCGCCTCTCACTCTACAACACCGCCAACAACTCCACTGGCTCCCAGTCAACAAGAGAATCACCTTCATGCTCCTCACACATGCCTACAAAGCCCTCCACGATGCAGGACCACCTGAACCACCGCCTCTCACTCTACAACACCGCCAACAACTCCACTGGCTCCCAGTCAACAAGAGAATCACCTTCATGCTCCTCACACATGCCTACAAAGCCCTCCACGATGCAGGACCACCTGAACCACCGCCTCTCACTCTACAACACCGCCAACAACTCCACTGGCTCCCAGTCAACAAGAGAATCACCTTCATGCTCCTCACACAAGCCTACAAAGCCCTCCACGATGCAGGATCACCTGAACCACCGCCTCTCACTCTACAACACCTCCAACAACTCCACTGGCTCCCAGTCAACAAGAGAATCACCTTCATGCTCCTCACACATGCCTACAAAGCCCTCCACGATGCAGGACCGCCTGAACCACCGCCTCTCACTCTACATATCCGCCAACAACTCCACTGGCTCACAGTCAACAAGAGAATCACCTTCATGCTCCTCACACATGCCTACAAAGCCCTCCACGATGCAGGATCACCTGAACCACCGCCTCTCACTCTACAACACCGCCAACAACTCCACTGGCTCCCAGTCAACAAGAGAATCACCTTCATGCTCCTCACACATGCCTACAAAGCCCTCCACGATGCAGGACCACCTGAACCACCGCCTCTCACTCTACAACACCGCCAACAACTCCACTGGCTCCCAGTCAACAAGAGAATCACCTTCATGCTCCTCACACATGCCTACAAAGCCCTCCACGATGCAGGATCACCTGAACCACTGCCTCTCACTCTACAACACCTTCAACAACTCCACTGGCTCCCAGTCAACAAGAGAATCACCTTCATGCTCCTCACACATGCCTACAAAGCCCTCCACGATGCAGGACCACCTGAACCACCGCCTCTCACTCTACAACACCGCCAACAACTCCACTGGCTCCCAGTCAACAAGAGAATCACCTTCATGCTCCTCACACATGCCTACAAAGCCCTCCATGATTCAGGACCACCTGAACCACCGCCTCTCACTCTACAACACCGCCAACAACTCCACTGGCTCCCAGTCAACAAGAGAATCACCTTCATGCTCCTCACACATGCCTACAAAGCCCTCCACGATGCAGGACCACCTGAACCACCGCCTCTCACTCTACAACACCGCCAACAACTCCACTGGCTCCCAGTCAACAAGAGAATCACCTTCATGCTCCTCACACATGCCTACAAAGCCTTCCACAATGCAGGACCACCTGAACCACCGCCTCTCACTCTACAACACCGCCAACAACTCCACTGCCTCCCAGTCAACAAGAGAATCACCTTCATGCTCCTCACACATGCCTACAAAGCCCTCCACGATGCAGGACCACCTGAACCACCGCCTCTCACTCTACAACACCGCCAACAACTCCACTGGCTCCCAGTCAACAAGAGAATCACCTTCATGCTCCTCACACATGCCTACAAAGCCCTCCACGATGCAGGACCACCTGAACCACCGCCTCTCACTCTACAACACCGCCAACAACTCCACTGGCTCCCAGTCAACAAGAGAATCACCTTCATGCTCCTCACACATGCCTACAAAGCCCTCCACGATGCAGGATCACCTGAACCACCGCCTCTCACTCTACAACACCGCCAACAACTCCACTGGCTCCCAGCCAACAAGAGAATCACCTTCATGCTCCTCACACATGCCTACAAAGCCCTCCACGATGCAGGATCACCTGAACCACCGCCTCTCACTCTACAACACCGCCAACAACTCCACTGGCTCCCAGTCAACAAGAGAATCACCTTCAAGCTCCTCACACATGCCTACAAAGCCTTCCACGATGCAGGACCACCTGAACCACCGCCTCTCACTCTACAACACCGCCAACAACTTCACTGGCTCCCGGTCAACAAGAGAATCACCTTCATGCTCCTCACACATGCCTACAAAGCCCTCCACGATGCAGGACCACCTGAACCACCGCCTCTCACTCTACAACACCGCCAACAACTCCACTGGCTCCCGGTCAACAAGAGAATCACCTTCAAGCTCCTCGCACATGCCTACAAAGCCCTCCACGATGCAGGACCACCTGAACCACCGCCTCTCACTCTACAACACCGCCAACAACTCCACTGGCTCCCAGTCAACAAGAGAATCACCTTCATGCTCCTCACACATGCCTACAAAGCCCTCCACGATGCAGGACCACCTGAACCACCGCCTCTCACTCTACAACACCGCCAACAACTCCACTGGCTCCCAGTCAACAAGAGAATCACCTTCATGCTCCTCACACATGCCTACAAAGCCCTCCACGATGCAGGATCACCTGAACCACCGCCTCTCACTCTACAACACCGCCAACAACTCCACTGGCTCCCAGTCAACAAGAGAATCACCTTCATGCTCCTCACACATGCCTACAAAGCCCTCCACGATGCAGGATCACCTGAACCACCGCCTCTCACTCTACAACACCTTCAACAACTCCACTGGCTCCCAGTCAACAAGAGAATCACCTTCATGCTCCTCACACATGCCTACAAAGCCCTCCACGATGCAGGACCACCTGAACCACCGCCTCTCACTCTACAACACCGCCAACAACTCCACTGGCTCCCAGTCAACAAGAGAATCACCTTCATGCTCCTCACACATGCCTACAAAGCCCTCCACGATGCAGGACCACCTGAACCACCGCCTCTCACTCTACAACACCGCCAACAACTCCACTGGCTCCCAGTCAACAAGAGAATCACCTTCATGCTCCTCACACATGCCTACAAAGCCCTCCACGATGCAGGACCACCTGAACCACCGCCTCTCACTCTACAACACCGCCAACAACTCCACTGGCTCCCAGTCAACAAGAGAATCACCTTCATGCTCCTCACACAAGCCTACAAAGCCCTCCACGATGCAGGATCACCTGAACCACCGCCTCTCACTCTACAACACCTCCAACAACTCCACTGGCTCCCAGTCAACAAGAGAATCACCTTCATGCTCCTCACAATGCCTACAAAGCCCTCCACGAAGCAGGACCACCTGAACCACCGCCTCTCACTCTACAACACCGCCAACAACTCCACTGGCTCCCAGTCAACAAGAGAATCACCTTCATGCTCCTCACACATGCCTACAAAGCCCTCCACGATGCAGGACCACCTGAACCACCGCCTCTCACTCTACAACACCGCCAACAACTCCACTGGCTCCCAGTCAACAAGAGAATCACCTTCATGCTCCTCACACATGCCTACAAAGCCCTCCACGATGCAGGACCACCTGAACCACCGCCTCTCACTCTACAACACCGCCAACAACTCCACTGGCTCCCAGTCAACAAGAGAATCACCTTCATGCTCCTCACACATGCCTACAAAGCCCTCCACGATGCAGGACCACCTGAACCACCGCCTCTCACTCTACAACACCGCCAACAACTCCACTGGCTCCCAGTCAACAAGAGAATCACCTTCATGCTCCTCACACATGCCTACAAAGCCTTCCACGATGCAGGACCACCTGAACCACCGCCTCTCACTCTACAACACCGCCAACAACTCCACTGGCCTCCCAGTCAACAAGAGAATCACCTTCATGCTCCTCACACATGCCTACAAAGCCCTCCACGATGCAGGACCACCTGAACCACCGCCTCTCACTCTACAACACCGCCAACAACTCCACTGGCTCCCAGTCAACAAGAGAATCACCTTCATGCTCCTCACACATGCCTACAAAGCCTTCCACGATGCAGGACCACCTGAACCACCGCCTCTCACTCTACAACACCGCCAACAACTCCACTGGCTCCCAGTCAACAAGAGAATCACCTTCATGCTCCTCACACATGCCTACAAAGCCCTCCACGATGCAGGACCACCTGAACCACCGCCTCTCACTCTACAACACCGCCAACAACTCCACTGGCTCCCAGTCAACAAGAGAATCACCTTCATGCTCCTCACACATGCCTACAAAGCCCTCCACGATGCAGGACCACCTGAACCACCGCCTCTCACTCTACAACACCGCCAACAACTCCACTGGCTCCCAGTCAACAAGAGAATCACCTTCATGCTCCTCACACATGCCTACAAAGCCCTCCACGATGCAGGATCACCTGAACCACCGCCTCTCACTCTACAACACCGCCAACAACTCCACTGGCTCCCAGTCAACAAGAGAATCACCTTCATGCTCCTCACACATGCCTACAAAGCCCTCCACGATGCAGGACCACCTGAACCACCGCCTCTCACTCTACAACACCGCCAACAACTCCACTGGCTCCCAGTCAACAAGAGAATCACCTTCAAGCTCCTCACACATGCCTACAAAGCCTTCCACGATGCAGGACCACCTGAACCACCGCCTCTCACTCTACAACACCGCCAACAACTCCACTGGCTCCCGGTCAACAAGAGAATCACCTTCATGCTCCTCACACATGCCTACAAAGCCCTCCACGATGCAGGACCACCTGAACCACCGCCTCTCACTCTACAACACCGCCAACAACTCCACTGGCTCCCGGTCAACAAGAGAATCACCTTCATGCTCCTCGCACATGCCTACAAAGCCCTCCACGATGCAGGACCACCTGAACCACCGCCTCTCACTCTACAACACCGCCAACAACTCCACTGGCTCCCGGTCAACAAGAGAATCACCTTCAAGCTCCTCGCACATGCCTACAAAGCCCTCCACGATGCAGGACCACCTGAACCACCGCCTCTCACTCTACAACACCGCCAACAACTCCACTGGCTCCCGGTCAACAAGAGAATCACCTTCAAGCTCCTCGCACATGCCTACAAAGCCCTCCACGATGCAGGACCACCTGAACCACCGCCTCTCACTCTACAACACCGCCAACAACTCCACTGGCTCCCGGTCAACAAGAGAATCACCTTCATGCTCCTCACACATGCCTACAAAGCCCTCCACGATGCAGGACCACCTGAACCACCGCCTCTCACTCTACAACACCGCCAACAACTCCACTGGCTCCCAGTCAACAAGAGAATCACCTTCATGCTCCTCACACATGCCTACAAAGCCCTCCACGATGCAGGACCACCTGAACCACCGCCTCTCACTCTACAACACCGCCAACAACTCCACTGCTCCCAGTCAACAAGAGAATCACCTTCATGCTCCTCACACATGCCTACAAAGCCCTCCACGATGCAGGACCACCTGAACCACCGCCTCTCACTCTACAACACCGCCAACAACTCCACTGGCTCCCAGTCAACAAGAGAATCACCTTCAAGCTCCTCACACATGCCTACAAAGCCTTCCACGATGCAGGACCACCTGAACCACCGCCTCTCACTCTACAACACCGCCAACAACTCCACTGGCTCCCCAGTCAACAAGAGAATCACCTTCATGCTCCTCACACATGCCTACAAAGCCCTCCACGATGCAGGACCACCTGAACCACCGCCTCTCACTCTACAACACCGCCAACAACTCCACTGGCTCCCAGTCAACAAGAGAATCACCTTCAAGCTCCTCACACATGCCTACAAAGCCCTCCACGATGCAGGACCACCTGAACCACCGCCTCTCACTCTACAACACCGCCAACAACTCCACTGGCTCCCAGTCAACAAGAGAATCACCTTCATGCTCCTCACACATGCCTACAAAGCCCTCCACGATTCAGGACCACCTGAACCACCGCCTCTCACTCTACAACACCGCCAACAACTCCACTGGCTCCCAGTCAACAAGAGAATCACCTTCAAGCTCCTCACACATGCCTACAAAGCCCTCCACGATGCAGGATCACCTGAACCACCGCCTCTCACTCTACAACACCGCCAACAACTCCACTGGCTCCCAGTCAACAAGAGAATCACCTTCATGCTCCTCACACATGCCTACAAAGCCTCCACGATGCAGGACCACCTGAACCACCGCCTCTCACTCTACAACACCGCCAACAACTCCACTGCCTCCCAGTCAACAAGAGAATCACCTTCATGCTCCTCACACATGCCTACAAAGCCCTCCACGATGCAGGACCACCTGAACCACCGCCTCTCACTCTACAACACCGCCAACAACTCCACTGGCTCCCAGTCAACAAGAGAATCACCTTCATGCTCCTCACACATGCCTACAAAGCCTTCCACGATGCAGGACCACCTGAACCACCGCCTCTCACTCTACAACACCGCCAACAACTCCACTGGCTCCCAGTCAACAAGAGAATCACCTTCATGCTCCTCACACATGCCTACAAAGCCCTCCACGATGCAGGACCACCTGAACCACCGCCTCTCACTCTACAACACCGCCAACAACTCCACTGGCTCCCAGTCAACAAGAGAATCACCTTCATGCTCCTCACACATGCCTACAAAGCCCTCCACGATGCAGGACCACCTGAACCACCGCCTCTCACTCTACAACACCGCCAACAACTCCACTGGCTCCCAGTCAACAAGAGAATCACCTTCATGCTCCTCACACATGCCTACAAAGCCCTCCACGATGCAGGATCACCTGAACCACCGCCTCTCACTCTACAACACCGCCAACAACTCCACTGGCTCCCAGTCAACAAGAGAATCACCTTCATGTTCCTCACACATGCCTACAAAGCCCTCCACGATGCAGGACCACCTGAACCACCGCCTCTCACTCTACAACACCGCCAACAACTCCACTGGCTCCCAGGTCAACAAGAGAATCACCTTCAAGCTCCTCACACATGCCTACAAAGCCTTCCACGATGCAGGACCACCTGAACCACCGCCTCTCACTCTACAACACCGCCAACAACTCCACTGGCTCCCGGTCAACAAGAGAATCACCTTCATGCTCCTCGCACATGCCTACAAAGCCCTCCACGATGCAGGACCACCTGAACCACCGCCTCTCACTCTACAACACCGCCAACAACTCCACTGGCTCCCGGTCAACAAGAGAATCACCTTCATGCTCCTCGCACATGCCTACAAAGCCCTCCACGATGCAGGACCACCTGAACCACCGCCTCTCACTCTACAACACCGCCAACAACTCCACTGGCTCCCGGTCAACAAGAGAATCACCTTCAAGCTCCTCGCACATGCCTACAAAGCTCTCCACGATGCAGGACCACCTGAACCACCGCCTCTCACTCTACAACACCGCCAACAACTCCACTGGCTCCCGGTCAACAAGAGAATCACCTTCATGCTCCTCGCACATGCCTACAAAGCCCTCCACGATGCAGGACCACCTGAACCACCGCCTCTCACTCTACAACACCGCCAACAACTCCACTGGCTCCCAGTCAACAAGAGAATCACCTTCATGCTCCTCACACATGCCTACAAAGCCCTCCACGATGCAGGACCACCTGAACCACCGCCTCTCACTCTACAACACCGCCAACAACTCCACTGGCTCCCAGTCAACAAGAGAATCACCTTCATGCTCCTCACACATGCCTACAAAGCCTTCCACGATGCAGGACCACCTGAACCACCGCCTCTCACTCTACAACACCGCCAACAACTCCACTGGCCTCCCAGTCAACAAGAGAATCACCTTCATGCTCCTCACACATGCCTACAAAGCCCTCCACGATGCAGGACCACCTGAACCACCGCCTCTCACTCTACAACACCGCCAACAACTCCACTGGCTCCCAGTCAACAAGAGAATCACCTTCAAGCTCCTCACACATGCCTACAAAGCCTTCCACGATGCAGGACCACCTGAACCACCGCCTCTCACTCTACAACACCGCCAACAACTCCACTGGCTCCCGGTCAACAAGAGAATCACCTTCATGCTCCTCGCACATGCCTACAAAGCCCTCCACGATGCAGGACCACCTGAACCACCGCCTCTCACTCTACAACACCGCCAACAACTCCACTGGCTCCCGGTCAACAAGAGAATCACCTTCAAGCTCCTCGCACATGCCTACAAAGCCCTCCACGATGCAGGACCACCTGAACCACCGCCTCTCACTCTACAACACCGCCAACAACTCCACTGGCTCCCGGTCAACAAGAGAATCACCTTCAAGCTCCTCGCACATGCCTACAAAGCTCTCCACGATGCAGGACCACCTGAACCACCGCCTCTCACTCTACAACACCGCCAACAACTCCACTGGCTCCCGGTCAACAAGAGAATCACCTTCATGCTCCTCGCACATGCCTACAAAGCCCTCCACGATGCAGGACCACCTGAACCACCGCCTCTCACTCTACAACACCGCCAACAACTCCACTGGCTCCCAGTCAACAAGAGAATCACCTTCATGCTCCTCACACATGCCTACAAAGCCCTCCACGATGCAGGACCACCTGAACCACCGCCTCTCACTCTACAACACCGCCAACAACTCCACTGGCTCCCAGTCAACAAGAGAATCACCTTCATGCTCCTCACACATGCCTACAAAGCCTTCCACGATGCAGGACCACCTGAACCACCGCCTCTCACTCTACAACACCGCCAACAACTCCACTGCCTCCCAGTCAACAAGAGAATCACCTTCATGCTCCTCACACATGCCTACAAAGCCCTCCACGATGCAGGACCACCTGAACCACCGCCTCTCACTCTACAACACCGCCAACAACTCCACTGGCTCCCAGTCAACAAGAGAATCACCTTCATGCTCCTCACACATGCCTACAAAGCCTTCCACGATGCAGGACCACCTGAACCACCGCCTCTCACTCTACAACACCGCCAACAACTCCACTGGCTCCCAGTCAACAAGAGAATCACCTTCATGCTCCTCACACATGCCTACAAAGCCCTCCACGATGCAGGACCACCTGAACCACCGCCTCTCACTCTACAACACCGCCAACAACTCCACTGGCTCCCAGTCAACAAGAGAATCACCTTCAAGCTCCTCACACATGCCTACAAAGCCCTCCACGATGCAGGACCACCTGAACCACCGCCTCTCACTCTACAACACCGCCAACAACTCCACTGGCTCCCAGTCAACAAGAGAATCACCTTCATGCTCCTCACACATGCCTACAAAGCCCTCCACGATTCAGGACCACCTGAACCACCGCCTCTCACTCTACAACACCGCCAACAACTCCACTGGCTCCCAGTCAACAAGAGAATCACCTTCAAGCTCCTCACACATGCCTACAAAGCCCTCCACGATGCAGGATCACCTGAACCACCGCCTCTCACTCTACAACACCGCCAACAACTCCACTGGCTCCCAGTCAACAAGAGAATCACCTTCATGCTCCTCACACATGCCTACAAAGCCTCCACGATGCAGGACCACCTGAACCACCGCCTCTCACTCTACAACACCGCCAACAACTCCACTGCCTCCCAGTCAACAAGAGAATCACCTTCATGCTCCTCACACATGCCTACAAAGCCCTCCACGATGCAGGACCACCTGAACCACCGCCTCTCACTCTACAACACCGCCAACAACTCCACTGGCTCCCAGTCAACAAGAGAATCACCTTCATGCTCCTCACACATGCCTACAAAGCCTTCCACGATGCAGGACCACCTGAACCACCGCCTCTCACTCTACAACACCGCCAACAACTCCACTGGCTCCCAGTCAACAAGAGAATCACCTTCATGCTCCTCACACATGCCTACAAAGCCCTCCACGATGCAGGACCACCTGAACCACCGCCTCTCACTCTACAACACCGCCAACAACTCCACTGGCTCCCAGTCAACAAGAGAATCACCTTCATGCTCCTCACACATGCCTACAAAGCCCTCCACGATGCAGGACCACCTGAACCACCGCCTCTCACTCTACAACACCGCCAACAACTCCACTGGCTCCCAGTCAACAAGAGAATCACCTTCATGCTCCTCACACATGCCTACAAAGCCCTCCACGATGCAGGATCACCTGAACCACCGCCTCTCACTCTACAACACCGCCAACAACTCCACTGGCTCCCAGTCAACAAGAGAATCACCTTCATGTTCCTCACACATGCCTACAAAGCCCTCCACGATGCAGGACCACCTGAACCACCGCCTCTCACTCTACAACACCGCCAACAACTCCACTGGCTCCCAGTCAACAAGAGAATCACCTTCAAGCTCCTCACACATGCCTACAAAGCCCTTCCACGATGCAGGACCACCTGAACCACCGCCTCTCACTCTACAACACCGCCAACAACTCCACTGGCTCCCGGTCAACAAGAGAATCACCTTCATGCTCCTCACACATGCCTACAAAGCCCTCCACGATGCAGGACCACCTGAACCACCGCCTCTCACTCTACAACACCGCCAACAACTCCACTGGCTCCCGGTCAACAAGAGAATCACCTTCATGCTCCTCGCACATGCCTACAAAGCCCTCCACGATGCAGGACCACCTGAACCACCGCCTCTCACTCTACAACACCGCCAACAACTCCACTGGCTCCCGGTCAACAAGAGAATCACCTTCAAGCTCCTCGCACATGCCTACAAAGCCCTCCACGATGCAGGACCACCTGAACCACCGCCTCTCACTCTACAACACCGCCAACAACTCCACTGGCTCCCGGTCAACAAGAGAATCACCTTCATGCTCCTCGCACATGCCTACAAAGCCCTCCACGATGCAGGACCACCTGAACCACCGCCTCTCACTCTACAACACCGCCAACAACTCCACTGGCTCCCAGTCAACAAGAGAATCACCTTCATGCTCCTCACACATGCCTACAAAGCCCTCCACGATGCAGGACCACCTGAACCACCGCCTCTCACTCTACAACACCGCCAACAACTCCACTGGCTCCCAGTCAACAAGAGAATCACCTTCATGCTCCTCACACATGCCTACAAAGCCCTTCCACGATGCAGGACCACCTGAACCACCGCCTCTCACTCTACAACACCGCCAACAACTCCACTGCCTCCCAGTCAACAAGAGAATCACCTTCATGCTCCTCACACATGCCTACAAAGCCCTCCACGATGCAGGACCACCTGAACCACCGCCTCTCACTCTACAACACCGCCAACAACTCCACTGGCTCCCAGTCAACAAGAGAATCACCTTCATGCTCCTCACACATGCCTACAAAGCCTTCCACGATGCAGGACCACCTGAACCACCGCCTCTCACTCTACAAACACCGCCAACAACTCCACTGGCTCCCAGTCAACAAGAGAATCACCTTCATGCTCCTCACACATGCCTACAAAGCCCTCCACGATGCAGGACCACCTGAACCACCGCCTCTCACTCTACAACACCGCCAACAACTCCACTGGCTCCCAGTCAACAAGAGAATCACCTTCATGCTCCTCACACATGCCTACAAAGCCTTCCACGATGCAGGACCACCTGAACCACCGCCTCTCACTCTACAACACCGCCAACAACTCCACTGGCTCCCAGTCAACAAGAGAATCACCTTCATGCTCCTCACACATGCCTACAAAGCCCTCCACGAGGCAGGACCACCTGAACCACCGCCTCTCACTCTACAACACCGCCAACAACTCCACTGGCTCCCAGTCAACAAGAGAATCACCTTCATGCTCCTCACACATGCCTACAAAGCCCTCCACGATGCAGGACCACCTGAACCACCGCCTCTCACTCTACAACACCGCCAACAACTCCACTGGCTCCCAGTCAACAAGAGAATCACCTTCATGCTCCTCACACATGCCTACAAAGCCCTCCACGATGCAGGATCACCTGAACCACCGCCTCTCACTCTACAACACCGCCAACAACTCCACTGGCTCCCAGTCAACAAGAGAATCACCTTCATGCTCCTCACACATGCCTACAAAGCCCTCCACGATGCAGGATCACCTGAACCACCGCCTCTCACTCTACAACACCGCCAACAACTCCACTGGCTCCCAGTCAACAAGAGAATCACCTTCATGTTCCTCACACATGCCTACAAAGCCCTCCACGATGCAGGACCACCTGAACCACCGCCTCTCACTCTACAACACCGCCAACAACTCCACTGGCTCCCAGTCAACAAGAGAATCACCTTCATGCTCCTCACACATGCCTACAAAGCCCTCCACGATGCAGGACCACCTGAACCACCGCCTCTCACTCTACAACACCGCCAACAACTCCACTGGCTCCCGGTCAACAAGAGAATCACCTTCATGCTCCTCGCACATGCCTACAAAGCCCTCCACGATGCAGGACCACCTGAACCACCGCCTCTCACTCTACAACACCGCCAACAACTCCACTGGCTCCCGGTCAACAAGAGAATCACCTTCATGCTCCTCGCACATGCCTACAAAGCCCTTCCACGATGCAGGACCACCTGAACCACCGCCTCTCACTCTACAACACCGCCAACAACTCCACTGGCTCCCGGTCAACAAGAGAATCACCTTCAAGCTCCTCGCACATGCCTACAAAGCTCTCCACGATGCAGGACCACCTGAACCACCGCCTCTCACTCTACAACACCGCCAACAACTCCACTGGCTCCCGGTCAACAAGAGAATCACCTTCATGCTCCTCGCACATGCCTACAAAGCCCTCCACGATGCAGGACCACCTGAACCACCGCCTCTCACTCTACAACACCGCCAACAACTCCACTGGCTCCCAGTCAACAAGAGAATCACCTTCATGCTCCTCACACATGCCTACAAAGCCCTCCACGATGCAGGACCACCTGAACCACCGCCTCTCACTCTACAACACCGCCAACAACTCCACTGGCTCCCAGTCAACAAGAGAATCACCTTCATGCTCCTCACACATGCCTACAAAGCCTCCACGATGCAGGACCACCTGAACCACCGCCTCTCACTCTACAACACCGCCAACAACTCCACTGGCTCCCAGTCAACAAGAGAATCACCTTCATGCTCCTCACACATGCCTACAAAGCCCTCCACGATGCAGGACCACCTGAACCACCGCCTCTCACTCTACAACACCGCCAACAACTCCACTGGCTCCCAGTCAACAAGAGAATCACCTTCATGCTCCTCACACATGCCTACAAAGCCTTCCACGATGCAGGACCACCTGAACCACCGCCTCTCACTCTACAACACCGCCAACAACTCCACTGCCTCCCAGTCAACAAGAGAATCAACCTTCATGCTCCTCACACATGCCTACAAAGCCCTCCACGATGCAGGACCACCTGAACCACCGCCTCTCACTCTACAACACCGCCAACAACTCCACTGGCTCCCAGTCAACAAGAGAATCACCTTCATGCTCCTCACACATGCCTACAAAGCCTTCCACGATGCAGGACCACCTGAACCACCGCCTCTCACTCTACAACACCGCCAACAACTCCACTGGCTCCCAGTCAACAAGAGAATCACCTTCATGCTCCTCACACATGCCTACAAAGCCCTCCACGATGCAGGACCACCTGAACCACCGCCTCTCACTCTACAACACCGCCAACAACTCCACTGGCTCCCAGTCAACAAGAGAATCACCTTCATGCTCCTCACACATGCCTACAAAGCCTTCCACGATGCAGGACCACCTGAACCACCGCCTCTCACTCTACAACACCGCCAACAACTCCACTGGCTCCCAGTCAACAAGAGAATCACCTTCATGCTCCTCACACATGCCTACAAAGCCCTCCACGATGCAGGACCACCTGAACCACCGCCTCTCACTCTACAACACCGCCAACAACTCCACTGGCTCCCAGTCAACAAGAGAATCACCTTCATGCTCCTCACACATGCCTACAAAGCCCTCCACGATGCAGGACCACCTGAACCACCGCCTCTCACTCTACAACACCGCCAACAACTCCACTGGCTCCCAGTCAACAAGAGAATCACCTTCATGCTCCTCACACATGCCTACAAAGCCCTCCACGATGCAGGATCACCTGAACCACCGCCTCTCACTCTACAACACCATCAACAACTCCACTGGCTCCCAGTCAACAAGAGAATCACCTTCATGCTCCTCACACATGCCTACAAAGCCCTCCACGATGCAGGACCACCTGAACCACCGCCTCTCACTCTACAACACCGCCAACAACTCCACTGGCTCCCAGTCAACAAGAGAATCACCTTCATGCTCCTCACACATGCCTACAAAGCCCTCCACGATGCAGGACCACCTGAACCACCGCCTCTCACTCTACAACACCGCCAACAACTCCACTGGCTCCCAGTCAACAAGAGAATCACCTTCATGCTCCTCACACATGCCTACAAAGCCCTCCACGATGCAGGACCACCTGAACCACCGCCTCTCACTCTACAACACCGCCAACAACTCCACTGGCTCCCAGTCAACAAGAGAATCACCTTCATGCTCCTCACACATGCCTACAAAGCCCTCCACGATCAGACCACCTGAACCACCGCCTCTCACTCTACAACACCGCCAACAACTCCACTGGCTCCCAGTCAACAAGAGAATCACCTTCATGCTCCTCACACATGCCTACAAAGCCCTCCACGATGCAGGACCCACCTGAACCACCGCCTCTCACTCTACAACACCTTCAACAACTCCACTGGCTCCCAGTCAACAAGAGAATCACCTTCATGCTCCTCACACATGCCTACAAAGCCCTCCACGATGCAGGACCACCTGAACCACCCCCTCTCACTCTACAACACCGCCAACAACTCCACTGGCTCCCAGTCAACAAGAGAATCACCTTCATGCTCCTCACACATGCCTACAAAGCCCTCCACGATGCAGGACCACCTGAACCACCGCCTCTCACTCTACAACACCGCCAACAACTCCACTGGCTCCCAGTCAACAAGAGAATCACCTTCATGCTCCTCACACATGCCTACAAAGCCCTCCACGATTCAGGACCACCTGAACCACCGCCTCTCACTCTACAACACCGCCAACAACTCCACTGGCTCCCAGTCAACAAGAGAATCACCTTCATCTCCTCACACATGCCTACAAAGCCCTCCACGATGCAGGATCACCTGAACCACCGCCTCTCACTCTACAACACCGCCAACAACTCCACTGGCTCCCAGTCAACAAGAGAATCACCTTCATGCTCCTCACACATGCCTACAAAGCCTTCCACGATGCAGGACCACCTGAACCACCGCCTCTCACTCTACAACACCGCCAACAACTCCACTGCCTCCCAGTCAACAAGAGAATCACCTTCATGCTCCTCACACATGCCTACAAAGCCCTCCACGATGCAGGACCACCTGAACCACCGCCTCTCACTCTACAACACCGCCAACAACTCCACTGGCTCCCAGTCAACAAGAGAATCACCTTCATGCTCCTCACACATGCCTACAAAGCCCTCCACGATGCAGGACCACCTGAACCACCGCCTCTCACTCTACAACACCGCCAACAACTCCACTGGCTCCCAGTCAACAAGAGAATCACCTTCATGCTCCTCACACATGCCTACAAAGCCCTCCACGATGCAGGACCACCTGAACCACCGCCTCTCACTCTACAACACCGCCAACAACTCCACTGGCTCCCAGTCAACAAGAGAATCACCTTCATGCTCCTCACACATGCCTACAAAGCCCTCCACGATGCAGGACCACCTGAACCACCGCCTCTCACTCTACAACACCGCCAACAACTCCACTGGCTCCCAGTCAACAAGAGAATCACCTTCAAGCTCCTCACACATGCCTACAAAGCCCTCCACGATGCAGGACCACCTGAACCACCGCCTCTCACTCTACAACACCGCCAACAACTCCACTGGCTCCCAGTCAACAAGAGAATCACCTTCATGCTCCTCACACATGCCTACAAAGCCCTCCACGATGCAGGACCACCTGAACCACCGCCTCTCACTCTACAACACCGCCAACAACTCCACTGGCTCCCAGTCAACAAGAGAATCACCTTCAAGCTCCTCACACATGCCTACAAAGCCCTCCACGATGCAGGACCACCTGAACCACCGCCTCTCACTCTACAACACCGCCAACAACTCCACTGGCTCCCGGTCAACAAGAGAATCACCTTCAAGCTCCTCGCACATGCCTACAAAGCCCTCCACAATGCAGGACCACCTGAACCACCGCCTCTCACTCTACAACACCGCCAACAACTCCACTGGCTCCCGGTCAACAAGAGAATCACCTTCATGCTCCTCGCACATGCCTACAAAGCCCTCCACGATGCAGGACCACCTGAACCACCGCCTCTCACTCTACAACACCGCCAACAACTCCACTGGCTCCCAGTCAACAAGAGAATCACCTTCATGCTCCTCACACATGCCTACAAAGCCCTCCACGATGCAGGACCACCTGAACCACCGCCTCTCACTCTACAACACCGCCAACAACTCCACTGGCTCCCAGTCAACAAGAGAATCACCTTCATGCTCCTCACACATGCCTACAAAGCCTTCCACGATGCAGGACCACCTGAACCACCGCCTCTCACTCTACAACACCGCCAACAACTCCACTGGCTCCCAGTCAACAAGAGAATCACCTTCATGCTCCTCACACATGCCTACAAAGCCCTCCACGATGCAGGACCACCTGAACCACCGCCTCTCACTCTACAACACCGCCAACAACTCCACTGGCTCCCAGTCAACAAGAGAATCACCTTCATGCTCCTCACACATGCCTACAAAGCCTTCCACGATGCAGGACCACCTGAACCACCGCCTCTCACTCTACAACACCGCCAACAACTCCACTGCCTCCCAGTCAACAAGAGAATCACCTTCATGCTCCTCACACATGCCTACAAAGCCCTCCACGATGCAGGACCACCTGAACCACCGCCTCTCACTCTACAACACCGCCAACAACTCCACTGGCTCCCAGTCAACAAGAGAATCACCTTCATGCTCCTCACACATGCCTACAAAGCCTTCCACGATGCAGGACCACCTGAACCACCGCCTCTCACTCTACAACACCGCCAACAACTCCACTGGCTCCCAGTCAACAAGAGAATCACCTTCATGCTCCTCACACATGCCTACAAAGCCCTCCACGATGCAGGACCACCTGAACCACCGCCTCTCACTCTACAACACCGCCAACAACTCCACTGGCTCCCAGTCAACAAGAGAATCACCTTCATGCTCCTCACACATGCCTACAAAGCCTTCCACGATGCAGGACCACCTGAACCACCGCCTCTCACTCTACAACACCGCCAACAACTCCACTGCCTCCCAGTCAACAAGAGAATCACCTTCATGCTCCTCACACATGCCTACAAAGCCCTCCACGATGCAGGACCACCTGAACCACCGCCTCTCACTCTACAACACCGCCAACAACTCCACTGGCTCCCAGTCAACAAGAGAATCACCTTCATGCTCCTCACACATGCCTACAAGGCCCTCCACGATGCAGGACCACCTGAACCACCGCCTCTCACTCTACAACACCGCCAACAACTCCACTGGCTCCCAGTCAACAAGAGAATCACCTTCATGCTCCTCACACATGCCTACAAAGCCCTCCACGATGCAGGACCACCTGAACCACCGCCTCTCACTCTACAACACCGCCAACAACTCCACTGGCTCCCAGTCAACAAGAGAATCACCTTCATGCTCCTCACACAAGCCTACAAAGCCCTCCACGATGCAGGATCACCTGAACCACCGCCTCTCACTCTACAACACCGCCAACAACTCCACTGGCTCCCAGTCAACAAGAGAATCACCTTCATGCTCCTCACACAAGCCTACAAAGCCCTCTACGATGCAGGATCACCTGAACCACCGCCTCTCACTCTACAACACCTCCAACAACTCCACTGGCTCCCAGTCAACAAGAGAATCCCCTTCATGCTCCTCACACATGCCTACAAAGCCCTCCACGATGCAGGACCACCTGAACCACCGCCTCTCACTCTACAACACCGCCAACAACTCCACTGGCTCCCAGTCAACAAGAGAATCACCTTCATGCTCCTCACACATGCCTACAAAGCTCTCCACGATGCAGGACCACCTGAACCACCGCCTCTCACTCTACAACACCTCCAACAACTCCACTGGCTCCCAGTCAACAAGAGAATCCCCTTCATGCTCCTCACACATGCCTACAAAGCCCTCCACGATGCAGGACCACCTGAACCACCGCCTCTCACTCTACATATCCGCCAACAACTCCACTGGCTCACAGTCAACAAGAGAATCACCTTCATGCTCCTCACACATGCCTACAAAGCCCTCCACGATGCAGGATCACCTGAACCACCGCCTCTCACTCTACAACACCTCCAACAACTCCACTGGCTCCCAGTCAACAAGAGAATCCCCTTCATGCTCCTCACACATGCCTACAAAGCCCTCCACGATGCAGGACCACCTGAACCACCGCCTCTCACTCTACAACACCGCCAACAACTCCACTGGCTCCCAGTCAACAAGAGAATCACCTTCATGCTCCTCACACATGCCTACAAAGCCTTCCAAGATGCAGGACCACCTGAACCACCGCCTCTCACTCTACAACACCGCCAACAACTCCACTGGCTCCCAGTCAACAAGAGAATCACCTTCATGCTCCTCACACATGCCTACAAAGCCCTCCACGATGCAGGACCACCTGAACCACCGCCTCTCACTCTACAACACCGCCAACAACTCCACTGGCTCCCAGTCAACAAGAGAATCACCTTCATGCTCCTCACACATGCCTACAAAGCCCTCCACGATGCAGGATCACCTGAACCACCGCCTCTCACTCTACAACACCGCCAACAACTCCACTGGCTCCCAGTCAACAAGAGAATCACCTTCATGCTCCTCACACATGCCTACAAAGCCCTCCACGATGCAGGATCACCTGAACCACCGCCTCTCACTCTACAACACCTTCAACAACTCCACTGGCTCCCAGTCAACAAGAGAATCACCTTCATGCTCCTCACACATGCCTACAAAGCCCTCCACGATGCAGGACCACCTGAACCACCGCCTCAAACTCTACAACACCGCCAACAACTCCACTGGCTCCCAGTCAACAAGAGAATCACCTTCATGCTCCTCACACATGCCTACAAAGCCCTCCACGATGCAGGACCACCTGAACCACCGCCTCTCACTCTACAACACCGCCAACAACTCCACTGGCTCCCAGTCAACAAGAGAATCACCTTCATGCTCCTCACACATGCCTACAAAGCCCTCCACGATGCAGGACCACCTGAACCACCGCCTCTCACTCTACAACACCGCCAACAACTCCACTGGCTCCCAGTCAACAAGAGAATCACCTTCATGCTCCTCACACAAGCCTACAAAGCCCTCCACGATGCAGGATCACCTGAACCACCGCCTCTCACTCTACAACACCTCCAACAACTCCACTGGCTCCCAGTCAACAAGAGAATCCCCTTCATGCTCCTCACACATGCCTACAAAGCCCTCCACGATGCAGGACCACCTGAACCACCGCCTCTCACTCTACATATCCGCCAACAACTCCACTGGCTCCCAGTCAACAAGAGAATCACCTTCATGCTCCTCACACATGCCTACAAAGCCCTCCACGATGCAGGATCACCTGAACCACCGCCTCTCACTCTACAACACCTTCAACAACTCCACTGGCTCCCAGTCAACAAGAGAATCACCTTCATGCTCCTCACACATGCCTACAAAGCCCTCCACGATGCAGGACCACCTGAACCACCCCCTCTCACTCTACAACACCGCCAACAACTCCACTGGCTCCCAGTCAACAAGAGAATCACCTTCATGCTCCTCACACATGCCTACAAAGCCCTCCACGATGCAGGACCACCTGAACCACCGCCTCTCACTCTACAACACCGCCAACAACTCCACTGGCTCCCAGTCAACAAGAGAATCACCTTCATGCTCCTCACACATGCCTACAAAGCCCTCCACGATTCAGGACCACCTGAACCACCGCCTCTCACTCTACAACACCGCCAACAACTCCACTGGCTCCCAGTCAACAAGAGAATCACCTTCATGCTCCTCACACATGCCTACAAAGCCCTCCACGATGCAGGATCACCTGAACCACCGCCTCTCACTCTACAACACCGCCAACAACTCCACTGGCTCCCAGTCAACAAGAGAATCACCTTCATGCTCCTCACACATGCCTACAAAGCCTTCCACGATGCAGGACCACCTGAACCACCGCCTCTCACTCTACAACACCGCCAACAACTCCACTGCCTCCCAGTCAACAAGAGAATCACCTTCATGCTCCTCACACATGCCTACAAAGCCCTCCACGATGCAGGACCACCTGAACCACCGCCTCTCACTCTACAACACCGCCAACAACTCCACTGGCTCCCAGTCAACAAGAGAATCACCTTCATGCTCCTCACACATGCCTACAAAGCCCTCCACGATGCAGGACCACCTGAACCACCGCCTCTCACTCTACAACACCGCCAACAACTCCACTGGCTCCCAGTCAACAAGAGAATCACCTTCAAGCTCCTCACACATGCCTACAAAGCCCTCCACGATGCAGGACCACCTGAACCACCGCCTCTCACTCTACAACACCGCCAACAACTCCACTGGCTCCCAGTCAACAAGAGAATCACCTTCATGCTCCTCACACATGCCTACAAAGCCCTCCACGATGCAGGACCACCTGAACCACCGCCTCTCACTCTACAACACCGCCAACAACTCCACTGGCTCCCAGTCAACAAGAGAATCACCTTCAAGCTCCTCACACATGCCTACAAAGCCCTCCACGATGCAGGACCACCTGAACCACCGCCTCTCACTCTACAACACCGCCAACAACTCCACTGGCTCCCGGTCAACAAGAGAATCACCTTCAAGCTCCTCGCACATGCCTACAAAGCCCTCCACGATGCAGGACCA
Source organism: Lissotriton vulgaris (assembly GCF_964263255.1). NCBI lineage: Eukaryota > Metazoa > Chordata > Amphibia > Caudata > Salamandridae > Lissotriton > Lissotriton vulgaris. The sequence goes on from NW_028245676.1 coordinate 34,602, forward strand.
CCTGAACCACCGCCTCTCACTCTACAACACCGCCAACAACTCCACTGGCTCCCGGTCAACAAGAGAATCACCTTCATGCTCCTCGCACATGCCTACAAAGCCCTCCACGATGCAGGACCACCTGAACCACCGCCTCTCACTCTACAACACCGCCAACAACTCCACTGGCTCCCGGTCAACAAGAGAATCACCTTCATGCTCCTCGCACATGCCTACAAAGCCCTCCACGATGCAGGACCACCTGAACCACCGCCTCTCACTCTACAACACCGCCAACAACTCCACTGGCTCCCAGTCAACAAGAGAATCACCTTCATGCTCCTCACACATGCCTACAAAGCCCTCCACGATGCAGGACCACCTGAACCACCGCCTCTCACTCTACAACACCGCCAACAACTCCACTGGCTCCCAGTCAACAAGAGAATCACCTTCATGCTCCTCACACATGCCTACAAAGCCCTCCACGATGCAGGACCACCTGAACCACCGCCTCTCACTCTACAACACCGCCAACAACTCCACTGGCTCCCAGTCAACAAGAGAATCACCTTCATGCTCCTCACACATGCCTACAAAGCCCTCCACGATGCAGGACCACCTGAACCACCGCCTCTCACTCTACAACACCGCCAACAACTCCACTGCCTCCCAGTCAACAAGAGAATCACCTTCATGCTCCTCACACATGCCTACAAAGCCCTCCACGATGCAGGACCACCTGAACCACCGCCTCTCACTCTACAACACCGCCAACAACTCCACTGGCTCCCAGTCAACAAGAGAATCACCTTCATGCTCCTCACACATGCCTACAAAGCCCTCCACGATGCAGGACCACCTGAACCACCGCCTCTCACTCTACAACACCGCCAACAACTCCACTGGCTCCCAGTCAACAAGAGAATCACCTTCATGCTCCTCACACATGCCTACAAAGCCCTCCACGATGCAGGACCACCTGAACCACCGCCTCTCACTCTACAACACCGCCAACAACTCCACTGGCTCCCAGTCAACAAGAGAATCACCTTCATGCTCCTCACACATGCCTACAAAGCCCTCCACGATGCAGGACCACCTGAACCACCGCCTCTCACTCTACAACACCGCCAACAACTCCACTGGCTCCCAGTCAACAAGAGAATCACCTTCATGCTCCTCACACATGCCTACAAAGCCTTCCACGATGCAGGACCACCTGAACCACCGCCTCTCACTCTACAACACCGCCAACAACTCCACTGCCTCCCAGTCAACAAGAGAATCACCTTCATGCTCCTCACACATGCCTACAAAGCCCTCCACGATGCAGGACCACCTGAACCACCGCCTCTCACTCTACAACACCGCCAACAACTCCACTGGCTCCCAGTCAACAAGAGAATCACCTTCATGCTCCTCACACATGCCTACAAGGCCCTCCACGATGCAGGACCACCTGAACCACCGCCTCTCACTCTACAACACCGCCAACAACTCCACTGGCTCCCAGTCAACAAGAGAATCACCTTCATGCTCCTCACACATGCCTACAAAGCCCTCCACGATGCAGGACCACCTGAACCACCGCCTCTCACTCTACAACACCGCCAACAACTCCACTGGCTCCCAGTCAACAAGAGAATCACCTTCATGCTCCTCACACAAGCCTACAAAGCCCTCCACGATGCAGGATCATCTGAACCACCGCCTCTCACTCTACAACACCGCCAACAACTCCACTGGCTCCCAGTCAACAAGAGAATCACCTTCATGCTCCTCACACAAGCCTACAAAGCCCTCTACGATGCAGGATCACCTGAACCACCGCCTCTCACTCTACAACACCTCCAACAACTCCACTGGCTCCCAGTCAACAAGAGAATCCCCTTCATGCTCCTCACACATGCCTACAAAGCCCTCCACGATGCAGGACCACCTGAACCACCGCCTCTCACTCTACAACACCGCCAACAACTCCACTGGCTCCCAGTCAACAAGAGAATCACCTTCATACTCCTCACACATGCCTACAAAGCTCTCCACGATGCAGGACCACCTGAACCACCGCCTCTCACTCTACAACACCTCCAACAACTCCACTGGCTCCCAGTCAACAAGAGAATCCCCTTCATGCTCCTCACACATGCCTACAAAGCCCTCCACGATGCAGGACCACCTGAACCACCGCCTCTCACTCTACATATCCGCCAACAACTCCACTGGCTCACAGTCAACAAGAGAATCACCTTCATGCTCCTCACACATGCCTACAAAGCCCTCCACGATGCAGGATCACCTGAACCACCGCCTCTCACTCTACAACACCGCCAACAACTCCACTGGCTCCCAGTCAACAAGAGAATCATCTTCATGCTCCTCACACATGCCTACAAAGCCCTCCACGATGCAGGACCACCTGAACCACCGCCTCTCACTCTACAACACCGCCAACAACTCCACTGGCTCCCAGTCAACAAGAGAATCACCTTCATGCTCCTCACACATGCCTACAAAGCCCTCCACGATGCAGGACCACCTGAACCACCGCCTCTCACTCTACAACACCGCCAACAACTCCACTGGCTCCCAGTCAACAAGAGAATCACCTTCATGCTCCTCACACATGCCTACAAAGCCCTCCACGATGCAGGACCACCTGAACCACCGCCTCTCACTCTACAACACCGCCAACAACTCCACTGGCTCCCAGTCAACAAGAGAATCACCTTCATGCTCCTCACACATGCCTACAAAGCCCTCCACGATGCAGGACCACCTGAACCACCGCCTCTCACTCTACAACACCGCCAACAACTCCACTGGCTCCCAGTCAACAAGAGAATCACCTTCATGCTCCTCACACATGCCTACAAAGCCCTCCACGATGCAGGACCACCTGAACCACCGCCTCTCACTCTACAACACCGCCAACAACTCCACTGGCTCCCAGTCAACAAGAGAATCACCTTCATGCTCCTCACACATGCCTACAAAGCCCTCCACGATGCAGGATCACCTGAACCACCGCCTCTCACTCTACAACACCTTCAACAACTCCACTGGCTCCCAGTCAACAAGAGAATCACCTTCATGCTCCTCACACATGCCTACAAAGCCCTCCACGATGCAGGACCACCTGAACCACCGCCTCTCACTCTACAACACCGCCAACAACTCCACTGGCTCCCAGTCAACAAGAGAATCATCTTCAAGCTCCTCACACATGCCTACAAAGCCCTCCATGATGCAGGACCACCTGAACCACCGCCTCTCACTCTACAACACCGCCAACAACTCCACTGGCTCCCAGTCAACAAGAGAATCATCTTCAAGCTCCTCACACATGCCTACAAAGCCTTCCACGATGCAGGACCACCTGAACCACCGCCTCTCACTCTACAACACCGCCAACAACTCCACTGGCTCCCAGTCAACAAGAGAATCACCTTCATGCTCCTCACACATGCCTACAAAGCCCTCCACGATGCAGGACCACCTGAACCACCGCCTCTCACTCTACAACACCGCCAACAACTCCACTGGCTCCTAGTCAACAAGAGAATCACCTTCATGCTCCTCACACATGCCTACAAAGCCTTCCACGATGCAGGACCACCTGAACCACCGCCTCTCACTCTACAACACTTGCGACAACTCCACTGGCTCCCAGTCAACAAGAGAATCCCCTTCATGCTCCTCACACATGCCTACAAAGCCCTCCACGATGCAGGACCACCTGAACCACCGCCTCTCACTCTACAACACCTCCAACAACTCCACTGGCTCCCGGTCAACAAGAGAATCACCTTCATGCTCCTCACACATGCCTACAAAGCCCTCCACGATGCAGGATCACCTGAACCACCGCCTCTCACTCTACAACACCTCCAACAACTCCACTGGCTCCCAGTCAACAAGAGAATCCCCTTCATGCTCCTCACACATGCCTACAAAGCCCTCCACGATGCAGGACCACCTGAACCACCGCCTCTCACTCTACATATCCGCCAACAACTCCACTGGCTCACAGTCAACAAGAGAATCACCTTCATGCTCCTCACACATGCCTACAAAAGCCCTCCACGATGCAGGATCACCTGAACCACCGCCTCTCACTCTACAACACCGCCAACAACTCCACTGGCTCCCAGTCAACAAGAGAATCATCTTCATGCTCCTCACACATGCCTACAAAGCCCTCCACGATGCAGGACCACCTGAACCACCGCCTCTCACTCTACAACACCGCCAACAACTCCACTGGCTCCCAGTCAACAAGAGAATCACCTTCATGCTCCTCACACATGCCTACAAAGCCCTCCACGATGCAGGATCACCTGAACCACCGCCTCTCACTCTACAACACCTTCAACAACTCCACTGGCTCCCAGTCAACAAGAGAATCACCTTCATGCTCCTCACACATGCCTACAAAGCCCTCCACGATGCAGGACCACCTGAACCACCGCCTCTCACTCTACAACACCGCCAACAACTCCACTGGCTTCCAGTCAACAAGAGAATCACCTTCATGCTCCTCACACATGCCTACAAAGCCCTCCACGATGCAGGACCACCTGAACCACCGCCTCTCACTCTACAACACCGCCAACAACTCCACTGGCTCCCAGTCAACAAGAGAATCACCTTTATGCTCCTCACACATGCCTACAAAGCCCTCCACGATGCAGGACCACCTGAACCACCGCCTCTCACTCTACAACACCGCCAACAACTCCACTGGCTCCCAGTCAACAAGAGAATCACCTTCATGCTCCTCACACATGCCTACAAAGCCCTCCACGATGCAGGACCACCTGAACCACCGCCTCTCACTCTACAACACCGCCAACAACTCCACTGGCTCCCAGTCAACAAGAGAATCACCTTCATGCTCCTCACACATGCCTACAAAGCCCTCCACGATGCAGGATCACCTGAACCACCGCCTCTCACTCTACAACACCTTCAACAACTCCACTGGCTCCCAGTCAACAAGAGAATCACCTTCATGCTCCTCACACATGCCTACAAAGCCCTCCACGATGCAGGACCACCTGAACCACCGCCTCTCACTCTACAACACCGCCAACAACTCCACTGGCTCCCAGTCAACAAGAGAATCATCTTCAAGCTCCTCACACATGCCTACAAAGCCCTCCACGATGCAGGACCACCTGAACCACCGCCTCTCACTCTACAACACCGCCAACAACTCCACTGGCTCCCAGTCAACAAGAGAATCATCTTCAAGCTCCTCACACATGCCTACAAAGCCCTCCACGATGCAGGACCACCTGAACCACCGCCTCTCACTCTACAACACCGCCAACAACTCCACTGGCTCCCAGTCAACAAGAGAATCATCTTCAAGCTCCTCACACATGCCTACAAAGCCTTCCACGATGCAGGACCACCTGAACCACCGCCTCTCACTCTACAACACCGCCAACAACTCCACTGGCTCCCAGTCAACAAGAGAATCACCTTCATGCTCCTCACACATGCCTACAAAGCCCTCCACGATGCAGGACCACCTGAACCACCGCCTCTCACTCTACAACACCGCCAACAACTCCACTGGCTCCTAGTCAACAAGAGAATCACCTTCATGCTCCTCACACATGCCTACAAAGCCTTCCACGATGCAGGACCACCTGAACCACCGCCTCTCACTCTACAACACCGCCAACAACTCCACTGGCTCCCAGTCAACAAGAGAATCATCTTCATGCTCCTCACACATGCCTACAAAGCCCTCCACGATGCAGGACCACCTGAACCACCGCCTCTCACTCTACAACACCGCCAACAACTCCACTGGCTCCCAGTCAACAAGAGAATCATCTTCAAGCTCCTCACACATGCCTACAAAGCCTTCCACGATGCAGGACCACCTGAACCACCGCCTCTCACTCTACAACACCGCCAACAACTCCACTGGCTCCCAGTCAACAAGAGAATCACCTTCATGCTCCTCACACATGCCTACAAAGCCCTCCACGATGCAGGACCACCTGAACCACCGCCTCTCACTCTACAACACCGCCAACAACTCCACTGGCTCCCAGTCAACAAGAGAATCACCTTCATGCTCCTCACACATGCCTACAAAGCCCTCCACGATGCAGGACCACCTGAACCACTGCCTCTCACTCTACAACACCGCCAACAACTCCACTGGCTCCCAGTCAACAAGAGAATCACCTTCATGCTCCTCACACATGCCTACAAAGCCCTCCACGATGCAGGATCACCTGAACCACCGCCTCTCACTCTACAACACCGCCAACAACTCCACTGGCTCCCAGTCAACAAGAGAATCACCTTCATGCTCCTCACACATGCCTACAAAGCCCTCCACGATGCAGGACCACCTGAACCACCGCCTCTCACTCTACAACACCGCCAACAACTCCACTGGCTCCCAGTCAACAAGAGAATCACCTTCAAGCTCCTCACACATGCCTACAAAGCCTTCCACGATGCAGGACCACCTGAACCACCGCCTCTCACTCTACAACACCGCCAACAACTCCACTGGCTCCCGGTCAACAAGAGAATCACCTTCATGCTCCTCGCACATGCCTACAAAGCCCTCCACGATGCAGGACCACCTGAACCACCGCCTCTCACTCTACAACACCGCCAACAACTCCACTGGCTCCCGGTCAACAAGAGAATCACCTTCAAGCTCCTCGCACATGCCTACAAAGCCCTCCACGATGCAGGACCACCTGAACCACCGCCTCTCACTCTACAACACCGCCAACAACTCCACTGGCTCCCGGTCAACAAGAGAATCACCTTCAAGCTCCTCGCACATGCCTACAAAGCTCTCCACGATGCAGGACCACCTGAACCACCGCCTCTCACTCTACAACACCGCCAACAACTCCACTGGCTCCCGGTCAACAAGAGAATCACCTTCATGCTCCTCGCACATGCCTACAAAGCCCTCCACGATGCAGGACCACCTGAACCACCGCCTCTCACTCTACAACACCGCCAACAACTCCACTGGCTCCCAGTCAACAAGAGAATCACCTTCATGCTCCTCACACATGCCTACAAAGCCCTCCACGATGCAGGACCACCTGAACCACCGCCTCTCACTCTACAACACCGCCAACAACTCCACTGGCTCCCAGTCAACAAGAGAATCACCTTCATGCTCCTCACACATGCCTACAAAGCCTTCCACGATGCAGGACCACCTGAACCACCGCCTCTCACTCTACAACACAGCCAACAACTCCACTGCCTCCCAGTCAACAAGAGAATCACCTTCATGCTCCTCACACATGCCTACAAAGCCCTCCACGATGCAGGACCACCTGAACCACCGCCTCTCACTCTACAACACCGCCAACAACTCCACTGGCTCCCAGTCAACAAGAGAATCACCTTCAAGCTCCTCACACATGCCTACAAAGCCTTCCACGATGCAGGACCACCTGAACCACCGCCTCTCACTCTACAACACCGCCAACAACTCCACTGGCTCCCAGTCAACAAGAGAATCACCTTCATGCTCCTCACACATGCCTACAAAGCCCTCCACGATGCAGGACCACCTGAACCACCGCCTCTCACTCTACAACACCGCCAACAACTCCACTGGCTCCCAGTCAACAAGAGAATCACCTTCAAGCTCCTCACACATGCCTACAAAGCCCTCCACGATGCAGGACCACCTGAACCACCGCCTCTCACTCTACAACACCGCCAACAACTCCACTGGCTCCCAGTCAACAAGAGAATCACCTTCATGCTCCTCACACATGCCTACAAAGCCCTCCACGATTCAGAACCACCTGAACCACCGCCTCTCACTCTACAACACCGCCAACAACTCCACTGGCTCCCAGTCAACAAGAGAATCACCTTCAAGCTCCTCACACATGCCTACAAAGCCCTCCACGATGCAGGATCACCTGAACCACCGCCTCTCACTCTACAACACCGCCAACAACTCCACTGGCTCCCAGTCAACAAGAGAATCACCTTCATGCTCCTCACACATGCCTACAAAGCCTTCCACGATGCAGGACCACCTGAACCACCGCCTCTCACTCTACAACACCGCCAACAACTCCACTGCCTCCCAGTCAACAAGAGAATCACCTTCATGCTCCTCACACATGCCTACAAAGCCCTCCACGATGCAGGACCACCTGAACCACCGCCTCTCACTCTACAACACCGCCAACAACTCCACTGGCTCCCAGTCAACAAGAGAATCACCTTCATGCTCCTCACACATGCCTACAAAGCCTTCCACGATGCAGGACCACCTGAACCACGGCCTCTCACTCTACAACACCGCCAACAACTCCACTGGCTCCCAGTCAACAAGAGAATCACCTTCATGCTCCTCACACATGCCTACAAAGCCCTCCACGATGCAGGACCACCTGAACCACCGCCTCTCACTCTACAACACCGCCAACAACTCCACTGGCTCCCAGTCAACAAGAGAATCACCTTCATGCTCCTCACACATGCCTACAAAGCCCTCCACGATGCAGGACCACCTGAACCACCGCCTCTCACTCTACAACACCGCCAACAACTCCACTGGCTCCCAGTCAACAAGAGAATCACCTTCATGCTCCTCACACATGCCTACAAAGCCCTCCACGATGCAGGATCACCTGAACCACCGCCTCTCACTCTACAACACCGCCAACAACTCCACTGGCTCCCAGTCAACAAGAGAATCACCTTCATGTTCCTCACACATGCCTACAAAGCCCTCCACGATGCAGGACCACCTGAACCACCGCCTCTCACTCTACAACACCGCCAACAACTCCACTGGCTCCCAGTCAACAAGAGAATCACCTTCAAGCTCCTCACACATGCCTACAAAGCCTTCCACGATGCAGGACCACCTGAACCACCGCCTCTCACTCTACAACACCGCCAACAACTCCACTGGCTCCCGGTCAACAAGAGAATCACCTTCATGCTCCTCACACATGCCTACAAAGCCCTCCACGATGCAGGACCACCTGAACCACCGCCTCTCACTCTACAACACCGCCAACAACTCCACTGGCTCCCGGTCAACAAGAGAATCACCTTCAAGCTCCTCGCACATGCCTACAAAGCTCTCCACGATGCAGGACCACCTGAACCACCGCCTCTCACTCTACAACACCGCCAACAACTCCACTGGCTCCCGGTCAACAAGAGAATCACCTTCATGCTCCTCGCACATGCCTACAAAGCCCTCCACGATGCAGGACCACCTGAACCACCGCCTCTCACTCTACAACACCGCCAACAACTCCACTGGCTCCCAGTCAACAAGAGAATCACCTTCATGCTCCTCACACATGCCTACAAAGCCCTCCACGATGCAGGACCACCTGAACCACCGCCTCTCACTCTACAACACCGCCAACAACTCCACTGGCTCCCAGTCAACAAGAGAATCACCTTCATGCTCCTCACACATGCCTACAAAGCCTTCCACGATGCAGGACCACCTGAACCACCGCCTCTCACTCTACAACACCGCCAACAACTCCACTGCCTCCCAGTCAACAAGAGAATCACCTTCATGCTCCTCACACATGCCTACAAAGCCCTCCACGATGCAGGACCACCTGAACCACCGCCTCTCACTCTACAACACCGCCAACAACTCCACTGGCTCCCAGTCAACAAGAGAATCACCTTCATGCTCCTCACACATGCCTACAAAGCCTTCCAAGATGCAGGACCACCTGAACCACCGCCTCTCACTCTACAACACCGCCAACAACTCCACTGGCTCCCAGTCAACAAGAGAATCACCTTCATGCTCCTCACACATGCCTACAAAGCCCTCCACGATGCAGGACCACCTGAACAACCGCCTCTCACTCTACAACACCGCCAACAACTCCACTGGCTCCCAGTCAACAAGAGAATCACCTTCATGCTCCTCACACATGCCTACAAAGCCCTCCACGATGCAGGACCACCTGAACCACCGCCTCTCACTCTACAACACCGCCAACAACTCCACTGGCTCCCAGTCAACAAGAGAATCACCTTCATGCTCCTCACACATGCCTACAAAGCCCTCCACGATGCAGGATCACCTGAACCACCGCCTCTCACTCTACAACACCGCCAACAACTCCACTGGCTCCCAGTCAACAAGAGAATCACCTTCATGCTCCTCACACATGCCTACAAAGCCCTCCACGATGCAGGATCACCTGAACCACCGCCTCTCACTCTACAACACCTTCAACAACTCCACTGGCTCCCAGTCAACAAGAGAATCACCTTCATGCTCCTCACACATGCCTACAAAGCCCTCCACGATGCAGGACCACCTGAACCACCGCCTCTCACTCTACAACACCGCCAACAACTCCACTGGCTCCCAGTCAACAAGAGAATCACCTTCATGCTCCTCACACATGCCTACAAAGCCCTCCACGATGCAGGACCACCTGAACCACCGCCTCTCACTCTACAACACCGCCAACAACTCCACTGGCTCCCAGTCAACAAGAGAATCACCTTCATGCTCCTCACACATGCCTACAAAGCCCTCCACGATGCAGGACCACCTGAACCACCGCCTCTCACTCTACAACACCGCCAACAACTCCACTGGCTCCCAGTCAACAAGAGAATCACCTTCATGCTCCTCACACAAGCCTACAAAGCCCTCCACGATGCAGGATCACCTGAACCACCGCCTCTCACTCTACAACACCTCCAACAACTCCACTGGCTCCCAGTCAACAAGAGAATCACCTTCATGCTCCTCACACATGCCTACAAAGCCCTCCACGATGCAGGACCACCTGAACCACCGCCTCTCACTCTACATATCCGCCAACAACTCCACTGGCTCCCAGTCAACAAGAGAATCACCTTCATGCTCCTCACACATGCCTACAAAGCCCTCCACGATGCAGGATCACCTGAACCACCGCCTCTCACTCTACAACACCTTCAACAACTCCACTGGCTCCCAGTCAACAAGAGAATCACCTTCATGCTCCTCACACATGCCTACAAAGCCCTCCACGATGCAGGACCACCTGAACCACCCCCTCTCACTCTACAACACCGCCAACAACTCCACTGGCTCCCAGTCAACAAGAGAATCACCTTCATGCTCCTCACACATGCCTACAAAGCCCTCCACGATGCAGGACCACCTGAACCACCGCCTCTCACTCTACAACACCGCCAACAACTCCACTGGCTCCCAGTCAACAAGAGAATCACCTTCATGCTCCTCACACATGCCTACAAAGCCCTCCACGATGCAGGACCACCTGAACCACCGCCTCTCACTCTACAACACCGCCAACAACTCCACTGGCTCCCAGTCAACAAGAGAATCACCTTCATGCTCCTCACACATGCCTACAAAGCCCTCCACGATGCAGGACCACCTGAACCACCGCCTCTCACTCTACAACACCGCCAACAACTCCACTGGCTCCCAGTCAACAAGAGAATCACCTTCATGCTCCTCACACATGCCTACAAAGCCCTCCACGATGCAGGACCACCTGAACCACCGCCTCTCACTCTACAACACCGCCAACAACTCCACTGGCTCCCAGTCAACAAGAGAATCACCTTCATGCTCCTCACACATGCCTACAAAGCCCTCCACGATGCAGGACCACCTGAACCACCGCCTCTCACTCTACAACACCGCCAACAACTCCACTGGCTCCCAGTCAACAAGAGAATCACCTTCATGCTCCTCACACATGCCTACAAAGCCCTCCACGATGCAGGACCACCTGAACCACCGCCTCTCACTCTACAACACCGCCAACAACTCCACTGGCTCCCAGTCAACAAGAGAATCACCTTCATGCTCCTCACACATGCCTACAAAGCCCTCCACGATGCAGGACCACCTGAACCACCGCCTCTCACTCTACAACACCGCCAACAACTCCACTGGCTCCCAGTCAACAAGAGAATCACCTTCATGCTCCTCACACATGCCTACAAAGCCCTCCACGATGCAGGACCACCTGAACCACCGCCTCTCACTCTACAACACCGCCAACAACTCCACTGGCTCCCAGTCAACAAGAGAATCACCTTCAAGCTCCTCACACATGCCTACAAAGCCCTCCACGATGCAGGACCACCTGAACCACCGCCTCTCACTCTACAACACCGCCAACAACTCCACTGGCTCCCAGTCAACAAGAGAATCACCTTCATGCTCCTCACACATGCCTACAAAGCCCTCCACGATGCAGGACCACCTGAACCACCGCCTCTCACTCTACAACACCGCCAACAACTCCACTGGCTCCCAGTCAACAAGAGAATCACCTTCAAGCTCCTCACACATGCCTACAAAGCCCTCCACGATGCAGGACCACCTGAACCACCGCCTCTCACTCTACAACACCGCCAACAACTCCACTGGCTCCCGGTCAACAAGAGAATCACCTTCATGCTCCTCGCACATGCCTACAAAGCCCTCCACGATGCAGGACCACCTGAACCACCGCCTCTCACTCTACAACACCGCCAACAACTCCACTGGCTCCCGGTCAACAAGAGAATCACCTTCATGCTCCTCGCACATGCCTACAAAGCCCTCCACGATGCAGGACCACCTGAACCACCGCCTCTCACTCTACAACACCGCCAACAACTCCACTGGCTCCCAGTCAACAAGAGAATCACCTTCATGCTCCTCACACATGCCTACAAAGCCTCCACGATGCAGGACCACCTGAACCACCGCCTCTCACTCTACAACACCGCCAACAACTCCACTGGCTCCCAGTCAACAAGAGAATCACCTTCATGCTCCTCACACATGCCTACAAAGCCTTCCACGATGCAGGACCACCTGAACCACCGCCTCTCACTCTACAACACCGCCAACAACTCCACTGGCTCCCAGT
>NW_028245677.1:0-69000 GCF_964263255.1 Lissotriton vulgaris
CCGATCTTTGGACTGGGTAAGAGTGGTCTGCTTAATTCAGACACTCTGTTCATCACCACCCCCTTTTCTGAATCATTTTTGTCCACCATAAGCGTGGAAGGGTATACTCAGATGTGAGTCCCTAGCTCATTGCACCATCAGGATTCAAGCAAGCCTGGACGAAGACGGCTGAAATGCCAGAAACCGGTCCCCGGTAGCTTGTTTCCTTCCCAGTATAAGAATTGGCTTGGTAGTTTGGTCTGCCCTGTTCCCATGATGCACTGGGCCAGGGTCAGACTAATTTGCATATAGCCAAGTTCTGAGCTGGGATGGTGCAGTGAGCTAAAAAACGGTGATGGATCAAGCCCTGATCTTTGGACTGGGTAAGAGTGGTCTGCTTAATTCAGACACTCTGTTCATCACCACCCCCTTTTCTGAATCATTTTTGTCCACCATAAGCGTGGAAGGGTATACTCAGATGTGAGTCCCTAGCTCATTGCACCATCAGGATTCAAGCAAGCCGGGCCGAAGACGGCTGAAATGCCAGAAACCGGTCCCGCTAGCTTGTTTCCTTCCCAGTGTATGAATTGGCTTGGTAGTTTGGTCTGCCCTGTTCCCATGATGCACTGGGCCAGGGTCAGACTAATTTGCATATAGCCAAGTTCTGAGCTGGGATGGTGCAGTGAGCTAAAAAACGGTGATGGATCAAGCCCTGATCTTTGGACTGGGTAAGAGTGGTCTGCTTTATTCAGACACTCTGTTCATCACCACCCCCTTTTCTGAATCATTTTTGTCCACCATAAGCGTGGAAGGGTATACTCAGATGTGAGTCCCTAGCTCATTGCACCATCAGGATTCAAGCAAGCCTGGCCGAAGACGGCTGAAATGCCAGAAACCGGTCCCCGGTAGCTTGTTTCCTTCCCTGTATAAGAATTGGCTTGGTAGTTTGGTCTGCCCTGTTCCCATGATGCACTGGGCCAGGGTCAGACTAATTTGCATATAGCCAAGTTCTGAGCTGGGATGGTGCAGTGAGCTAAAAAACGGTGATGGATCAAGCCCTGATCTTTGGACTGGGTAAGAGTGGTCTGCTTAATTCGGACACTCTGTTCATCACCACCCCCTTTTCTGAATCATTTTTGTCCACCATAAGCGTGGAAGGGTATACTCAGATGTTAGTCCCTAGCTCATTGCACCATCAGGATTCAAGCAAGCCGGGCCGAAGACGGCTGAAATGCCAGAAACCGGTCCCCGGTAGCTTGTTTCCATCACAGTATAAGAATTGGCTTGGTAGTTTTGTCTGCCCTGTTCCCATGATGCACTGGGCCAGGGTCAGACTAATTTGCATATAGCCAAGTTCTGAGCTGGGATGGTGCAGTGAGCTAAAAAACTGTGATGGATCAAGCCCTGATCTTTGGACTGGGTAAGAGTGGTCTGCTTAATTCAGACACTCTGTTCATCACCACCCCCTTTTCTGAATCATTTTTGTCCACCATAAGCGTGGAAGGGTATACTCAGATGTGAGTCCCTAGCTCATTGCACCATCAGGATTCAAGCAAGCCTGGACGAAGACGGCTGAAATGCCAGAAACCGGTCCCCGGTAGCTTGTTTCCTTCCCAGTATAAGAATTGGCTTGGTAGTTTGGTCTGGCCTGTTCCCATGATTCACTGGGCCAGGGTCAGACTAATTTGCATATAGCCAAGTTCTGAGCTGGGATGGTGCAGTGAGCTAAAAAACGGTGATGGATCAAGCCCTGGTCTTTGGACTGGGTAAGAGTGGTCTGCTTAATTCAGACACTCTGTTCATCACCACCCCCTTTTCTGAATCATTTTTGTCCACCATAAGCGTGGAAGGGTATACTCAGATGTGAGTCCCTAGCTCATTGCACCATCAGGATTCAAGCAAGCCGGGCCGAAGACGGCTGAAATGCCAGAAACCGGTCCCGCTAGCTTGTTTCCTTCCCAGTGTATGAATTGGCTTGGTAGTTTGGTCTGCCCTGTTCCCATGATGCACTGGGCCAGGGTCAGACTAATTTGCATATAGCCAAGTTCTGAGCTGGGATGGTGCAGTGAGCTAAAAAACGGTGATGGATCAAGCCCTGATCTTTGGACTGGGTAAGAGTGATCTGCTTAATTCAGACACTCTGTTCATCCCCACCCCCTTTTCTGAATCATTTTTGTCCACCATAAGCGTGGAAGGGTATACTCATATGTGAGTCCCTAGCTAATTGCACCATCAGGATTCAAGCAAGCCTGGCCGAAGACGGCTGAAATGCCAGAAACCGGTCCCCGGTAGCTTGTTTCCTTCCCAGTATAAGAATTGGCTTGGTAGTTTGGTCTGCCCTGTTCCCATGATGCACTGGGCCAGGGTCAGACTAATTTGCATATAGCCAAGTTCTGAGCTGGGATGGTGCAGTGAGCTAAAAAACGGTGATGGATCAAGCCCTGATCTTTGGACTGGGAAAGAGTCGTCTGCTTAATTCAGACACTCTGTTCATCACCACCCCCTTTTCTGAATCATTTTTGTCCACCATAAGCGTGGAAGGGTATACTCAGATGTTAGTCCCTAGCTCATTGCACCATCAGGATTCAAGCAAGCCGGGCCGAAGACGGCTGAAATGCCAGAAACCGGTCCCCGGTAGCTTGTTTCCTTACCAGTATAAGAATTGGCTTGGTAGTTTGGTCTGCCCTGTTCCCATGATGCACTGGGCCAGGGTCAGACTAATTTGCATATAGCCAAGTTCTGAGCTGGGATGGTGCAGTGAGCTAAAAAACTGTGATGGATCAAGCCCTGATCTTTGGACTGGGTAAGAGTGGTCTGCTTTATTCAGACACTCTGTTCATCACCACCCCCTTTTCTGAATCATTTTTGTCCACCATAAGCGTGGAAGGGTATACTCAGATGTGAGTCCCTAGCTCATTGCACCATCAGGATTCAAGCAAGCCTGGCCGAAGACGGCTGAAATGCCAGAAACCGGTCCCCGGTAGCTTGTTTCCTTCCCTGTATAAGAATTGGCTTGGTAGTTTGGTCTGCCCCTTTCCTATGATGCACTGGGCCAGGGTCAGACTAATTTGCATATAGCCAAGTTCTGAGCTGGGATGATGCAGTGAGCTAAAAAACGGTGATGGATCAAGCGCTGATCTTTGGACTGGGTAAGAGTGGTCTGCTTAATTCAGACACTCTGTTCATCACCACCCCCTTTTCTGAATCATTTTTGTCCACCATAAGCGTGGAAGGGTATACTCAGATGTGAGTCCCTAGCTCATTGCACCATCAGGATTCACGCAAGCCGGGCCGAAGACAACTGAAATGCCAGAAACCGGTCCCCGGTAGCTTGTTTCCTTCCCAGTATAAGAATTGGCTTGGTAGTTTGGTCTGCCCTGTTCCCATGATGCACTGTTCCAGGGTCAGACTAATTTGCATATAGCCAAGTTCTGAGCTGGGATGGTGCAGTGAGCTAAAAAACTGTGATGGATTAAGCCCTGATCTTTGGACTGGGTAAGAGTGGTCTGCTTAATTCAGACACTCTGTTCATCACCACCCCCTTTTCTGAATCATTTTTGTCCACCATAAGCGTGGAAGGGTATACTCATATGTGAGTCCCTAGCTCATTGCACCATCAGGATTCAAGCAAGCCGGGCCGAAGACGGCTGAAATGCCGGAAACCGGTCCCCGGTAGCTTGTTTCCTACCCTGTATAAGAATTGGCTTGGTAGTTTGGTCTGCCCTGTTCCCATGATGCACTGGGCCAGGGTCAGACTAATTTGCATATAGCCAAGTTCTGAGCTGGGATGGTGCAGTGAGCTAAAAAACGGTGATGGATCAAGCCCTGATCTTTGGACTGGGTAAGAGTGGTCTGCTTAATTCGGACACTCTGTTCATCACCACCCCCTTTTCTGAATCATTTTTGTCCACCATAAGCGTGGAAGGGTATACTCAGATGTTAGTCCCTAGCTCATTGCACCATCAGGATTCAAGCAAGCCGGGCCGAAGACGGCTGAAATGCCGGAAACCGGTCCCCGGTAGCTTGTTTCCTTCACAGTATAAGAATTGGCTTGGTAGTTTGGTCTGCCCTGTTCCCATGATGCACTGGGCCAGGGTCAGACTAATTTGCATATAGCCAAGTTCTGAGCTGGGATGGTGCAGTGAGCTAAAAAACTGTGATGGATCAAGCCCCGATCTTTGGACTGGGTAAGAGTGGTCTGCTTAATTCAGACACTCTGTTCATCACCACCCCCTTTTCTGAATCATTTTTGTCCACCATAAGCGTGGAAGGGTATACTCAGATGTGAGTCCCTAGCTCATTGCACCATCAGGATTCAAGCAAGCCTGGACGAAGACGGCTGAAATGCCAGAAACCGGTCCCCGGTAGCTTGTTTCCTTCCCAGTATAAGAATTGGCTTGGTAGTTTGGTCTGCCCTGTTCCCATGATGCACTGGGCCAGGGTCAGACTAATTTGCATATAGCCAAGTTCTGAGCTGGGATGGTGCAGTGAGCTAAAAAACGGTGATGGATCAAGCCCTGATCTTTGGACTGGGTAAGAGTGATCTGCTTAATTCAGACACTCTGTTCATCACCACCCCCTTTTCTGAATCATTTTTGTCCACCATAAGCGTGGAAGGGTATACTCAGATGTGAGTCCCTAGCTCATTGCACCATCAGGATTCAAGCAAGCCTGGGCGAAGACGGCTGAAATGCCAGAAACCGGTCCCCGGTAGCTTGTTTCCTTCCCAGTATAAGAATTGGCTTGGTAGTTTGGTCTGCCCTGTTCCCATGATGCACTGGGCCAGGGTCAGACTAATTTGCATATAGCCAAGTTCTGAGCTGGGATGGTGCAGTGAGCTAAAAAACGGTGATGGATCAAGCCCTGATCTTTGGACTGGGTAAGAGTGGTCTGCTTAATTCAGACACTCTGTTCATCACCACCCCCTTTTCTGAATCATTTTTGTCCACCATAAGCGTGGAAGGGTATACTCAGATGTGAGTCCCTAGCTCATTGCACCATCAGGATTCAAGCAAGCCGGGCCGAAGACGGCTGAAATGCCAGAAACCGGTCCCGCTAGCTTGTTTCCTTCCCAGTGTATGAATTGGCTTGGTAGTTTGGTCTGCCCTGTTCCCATGATGCACTGGGCCAGGGTCAGACTAATTTGCATATAGCCAAGTTCTGAGCTGGGATGGTGCAGTGAGCTAAAAAACGGTGATGGATCAAGCCCTGATCTTTGGACTGGGAAAGAGTCGTCTGCTTAATTCCGACACTCTGTTCATCACCACCCCCTTTTCTGAATCATTTTTGTCCACCATAAGCGTGGAAGGGTATACTCAGATGTTAGTCCCTAGCTCATTGCACCATCAGGATTCAAGCAAGCCGGGCCGAAGACGGCTGAAATGCCAGAAACCGGTCCCCAGTAGCTTGTTTCCTTCCCAGTATAAGAATTGGCTTGGTAGTTTGGTCTGCCCTGTTCCCATGATGCACTGGGCCAGGGTCAGACTAATTTGCATATAGCCAAGTTCTGAGCTGGGATGGTGCAGTGAGCTAAAAAACGGTGATGAATCAAGCCCTGATCTTTGGACTGGGTAAGAGTGGTCTGCTTAATTCAGACACTCTGTTCATCACCACCCCCTTTTCTGAATCATTTTTGTCCACCATAAGCGTGGAAGGATATACTCAGATGTGAGTCCCTAGCTCATTGCACCATCAGGATTCAAGCAAGCCGGGCCGAAGACGGCTGAAATGCCAGAAACCGGTCCCAGGTAGCTTGTTTCCTTCCCAGTATATGAATTGGCTTGGTAGTTTGGTCCGCCCTGTTCCCATGATGCACTGAGCCAGGGTCAGACTAATTTGCATATAGCCAAGTTCTGAGCTGGGATGGTGCAGTGAGCTAAAAAACGGTGATGGATCAAGCCCTGATCTTTGGACTGGGTAAGAGTGATCTGCTTAATTCAGACACTCTGTTCATCACCTCCCCCTTTTCTGAATCATTTTTGTCCACCATAAGCGTGGAAGGGTATACTCATATGTGAGTCCCTAGCTCATTGCACCATCAGGATTCAAGCAAGCCTGGCCGAAGACGGCTGAAATGCCAGAAACCGGTCCCCGGTAGCTTGTTTCCTTCCCTGTATAAGAATTGGCTTGGTAGTTTGGTCTGCCCTGTTCCCATGATGCACTGGGCCAGGGTCAGACTAATTTGCATATAGCCAAGTTCTGAGCTGGGATGGTGCAGTGAGCTAAAAAACGGTGATGGATCAAGCCCTGATCTTTGGACTGGGTAAGAGTGGTCTGCTTAATTCGGACACTCTGTTCATCACCACCCCCTTTTCTGAATCATTTTTGTCCACCATAAGCGTGGAAGGGTATACTCAGATGTTAGTCCCTAGCTCATTGCACCATCAGGATTCAAGCAAGCCGGGCCGAAGACGGCTGAAATGCCAGAAACCGGTCCCCGGTAGCTTGTTTCCATCACAGTATAAGAATTGGCTTGGTAGTTTTGTCTGCCCTGTTCCCATGATGCACTGGGCCAGGGTCAGACTAATTTGCATATAGCCAAGTTCTGAGCTGGGATGGTGCAGTGAGCTAAAAAACTGTGATGGATCAAGCCCTGATCTTTGGACTGGGTAAGAGTGGTCTGCTTAATTCAGACACTCTGTTCATCACCACCCCCTTTTCTGAATCATTTTTGTCCACCATAAGCGTGGAAGGGTATACTCAGATGTGAGTCCCTAGCTCATTGCACCATCAGGATTCAAGCAAGCCTGGACGAAGACGGCTGAAATGCCAGAAACCGGTCCCCGGTAGCTTGTTTCCTTCCCAGTATAAGAATTGGCTTGGTAGTTTGGTCTGGCCTGTTCCCATGATGCACTGGGCCAGGGTCAGACTAATTTGCATATAGCCAAGTTCTGAGCTGGGATGGTGCAGTGAGCTAAAAAACGGTGATGGATCAAGCCCTGATCTTTGGACTGGGTAAGAGTGGTCTGCTTAATTCAGACACTCTGTTCATCACCACCCCCTTTTCTGAATCATTTTTGTCCACCATAAGCGTGGAAGGGTATACTCAGATGTTAGTCCCTAGCTCATTGCACCATCAGGATTCAAGCAAGCCGGGCCGAAGACGGCTGAAATGCCAGAAACCGGTCCCCGGTAGCTTGTTTCCTTCCCAGTATAAGAATTGGCTTGGTAGTTTGGTCTGCCCTGTTCCCATGATGCACTGGGCCAGGGTCAGACTAATTTGCATATAGCCAAGTTCTGAGCTGGGATGGTGCAGTGAGCTAAAAAACTGTGATGGATCAAGCCCTGATCTTTGGACTGGGTAAGAGTGGTCTGCTTAATTCAGACACTCTGTTCATCACCACCCCCTTTTCTGAATCATTTTTGTCCACCATAAGCGTGGAAGGGTATACTCAGATGTGAGTCCCTAGCTCATTGCACCATCAGGATTCAAGCAAGCCTGGCCGAAGACGGCTGAAATGCCAGAAACCGGTCCCCGGTAGCTTGTTTCCTTCCCAGTATAAGAATTGGCTTGGTAGTTTGGTCTGCCCCTTTCCCATGATGCACTGGGCCAGGGTCAGACTAATTTGCATATAGCCAAGTTCTGAGCTGGGATGATGCAGTGAGCTAAAAAACGGTGATGGATCAAGCGCTGATCTTTGGACTTGGTAAGAGTGGTCTGCTTAATTCAGACACTCTGTTCATCACCACCCCCTTTTCTGAATCATTTTTGTCCACCATAAGCGTGGAAGGGTATACTCAGATGTGAGTCCCTAGCTCATTGCACCATCAGGATTCAAGCAAGCCGGGCCGAAGACAACTGAAATGCCAGAAACCGGTCCCCGGTAGCTTGTTTCCTTCCCAGTATAAGAATTGGCTTGGTAGTTTGGTCTGCCCTGTTCCCATGATTCACTGTTCCAGGGTCAGACTAATTTACATATAGCCAAGTTCTGAGCTGGGATGGTGCAGTGAGCTAAAAAACGGTGATGGATCAAGCCCTGATCTTTGGACTGGGTAAGAGTGGTCTGCTTAATTCAGACACTCTGTTCATCACCACCCCCTTTTCTGAATCATTTTTGTCCACCATAAGCGTGGAAGGGTATACTCAGATGTGAGTCCCTAGCTCATTGCACCATCAGGATTCAAGCAAGCCGGGCGGAAGACGGCTGAAATGCCAGAAACCAGTCCCGGTAGCTTGTTTCCTTCCCAGTATGAGAATTGGCTTGGTAGTTTGGTCTGCCCTGTTCCCATGATGCACTGGGCCAGGGTCAGACTAATTTGCATATAGCCAAGTTCTGAGCTGGGATGGTGCAGTGAGCTAAAAAACGGTGATGGATCAAGCCCTGATCTTTGGACTGGGTAAGAGTGGTCTGCTTAATTCAGACACTCTGTTCATCACCACCCCCTTTTCTGAATCATTTTTGCCCACCATAAGCGTGGAAGGGTATACTCAGATGTGAGTCCCTAGCTCATTGCACCATCAGGATTCAAGCAAGCCGGGCCGAAGACGGCTGAAATGCCAGAAACCGGTCCCCGGTAGCTTGTTTCCTTCCCAGTATAAGAATTGGCTTGGTAGTTTGGTCTGCCCTGTTCCCATGATGCACTGGGCCAGGGTCAGACTAATTTGCATATAGCCAAGTTCTGAGCTGGGATGGTGCAGTGAGCTAAAAAACGGTGATGGATCAAGCCCTGATCTTTGGACTGGGTAAGAGTGGTCTGCTTAATTCAGACACTCTGTTCATCACCACCCCCTTTTCTGAATCATTTTTGTCCACCATAAGCGTGGAAGGGTATACTCAGATGTGAGTCCCTAGCTCATTGCACCATCAGGATTCAAGCAAGCCTGGCCGAAGACGGCTGAAATGCCAGAAACCGGTCCCGGTAGCTTGTTTCCTTCCCAGTGTATGAATTGGCTTGGTAGTTTGGTCTGCCCTGTTCCCATGATGCACTGGGCCAGGGTCAGACTAATTTGCATATAGCCAGGTTCTGAGCTGGGATGGTGCAGTGATCTAAAAAACGGTGATGGATCAAGCCCTGATCTTTGGACTGGGTAAGAGTGGTCTGAATAATTCAGACACTCTGTTCATCACCACCCCCTTTTCCGAATCATTTTTGTCCACCATAAGCGTGGAAGGATATACTCAGATGTGAGTCCCTAGCTCATTGCACCATCAGGAGTCAAGCAAGCCGGGCCGAAGACGGCTGAAATGCCAGAAACCGGTCCCCGGTAGCTTGTTTCCTTCCCAGTATAAGAATTGGCTTAGTAGTTTGGTCTGCCCTGTTCCCATGATGCACTGGGCCAGTGTCAGACTAATTTGCATATAGCCAAGTTCTGAGCTGGGATGGTGCAGTGAGCTAAAAAACGGTGATGGATGAAGCCCTGATCTTTGGACTGGGTAAAAGTGGTCTGCTTAATTCAGACACTCTGTTCATCACCACCCCCTTTTCTGAATCATTTTTGTCCACCATAAGCGTGGAAGGGTATACTCAGATGTGAGTCCCTAGCTCATTGCACCATCAGAATTCAAGCAAGCCGGGCCGAAGACGGCTGAAATGCCAGAAACCGGTCCCCAGTAGCTTGTTTCCTTCCCAGTATAAGAATTGGCTTGGTAGTTTGGTCTGCCCTGTTCCCATGATGCACTGGGCCAGGGTCAGACTAATTTGCATATAGCCAAGTTCTGAGCTGGGATGGTGCAGTGAGCTAAAAAACTGTGATGGATCAAGCCCTGATCTTTGGACTGGGTAAGAGTGGTCTGCTTAATTCAGACACTCTGTTCATCACCACCCCCTTTTCTGAATCATTTTTGTCCACCTTAAGCGTGGAAGGGAATACTCAGATGTGAGTCCCTAGCTCATTGCACCATCAGGATTCAAGCAAGCCTGGCCGAAGACGGCTGAAATGTCAGAAACCGGTCCCCGGTAGCTTGTTTCCTTCCCAGTATAAGAATTGGCTTTGTAGTTTGGTCTGCCCTGTTCCCATGATGCACTGGGCCAGGGTCAGACTAATTTGCATATAGCCAAGTTCTGAGCTGGGATGGTGCAGTGAGCTAAAAAACGGTGATGGATCAAGCCCTGATCGTTGGACTGGGTAAGAGTGGTCTGCTTAATTCAGACACTCTGTTCATAACCACCCCCTTTTCTGAATCATTTTTGTCCACCATAAGCGTGGAAGGGTATACTCAGATGTGAGTCCCTAGCTCATTGCACCATCAGGATTCAAGCAAGCCGGGCCGAAGACGGCTGAAATGCCAGAAACCGGTCCCCGGTAGCTTGTTTCCTTCCCAGTATAAGAATTGGCTTGGTAGCTTGGTCTGCCCTGTTCCCATGATGCACTGGGCCAGGGTCAGACTAATTTGCATATAGCCAAGTTCTGAGCTGGGATGGTGCAGTGAGCTAAAAAACGGTGATGGATCAAGACCTGATATTTGGACTGGGTAAGAGTGGTCTGCTTAATTCAGACACTCTGTTCATCAGCACCCCTTTTCTGAATCATTTTTGCCCACCATAAGCGTGGAAGGGTATACTCAGATGTGAGTCCCTAGCTCATTGCACCATCAGGATTCAAGCAAGCCGGGCCGAAGACGGCTGAAATGCCAGAAACCGGTCCCCGGTAGCTTGTTTCCTTCCCAGTATAAGAATTGGCTTGGTAGTTTGGTCTGCCCTGTTCCCATGATGCACTGGGCCAGGGTCAGACTAATTTGCATATAGCCAAGTTCTGAGCTGGGATGGTGCAGTGAGCTAAAAAACGGTGATGGATCAAGCCCTGATCTACTGACTGGGTAAGAGTGGTCTGCTTAATTCAGACACTCTGTTCATCACCACCCCCTTTTCTGAATCATTTTTGTCCACCATAAGCGTGGAAGGGTATACTCAGATGTGAGTCCCTAGCTCATTGCACCATCAGGATTCAAGCAAGCCGGGCCGAAGACGGCTGAAATGCCAGAAACCGGTCCCGGTAGCTTGTTTCCTTCCCAGTGTAAGAATTGGCTTGGTAGTTTGGTCTGCCCTGTTCCCATGATGCACTGGGCCAGGGTCAGACTAATTTGCATATAGCCAGGTTCTGAGCTGGGATGGTGCAGTGATCTAAAAAACGGTGATGGATCAAGCCCTGATCTTTGGACTGGGTAAGAGTGGTCTGCTTAATTCAGACACTCTGTTCATCACCACCCCCTTTTCTGAATCATTTTTGTCCACCATAAGTGTGGAAGGGTATACTCAGATGTGAGTCCCTAGCTCATTGCACCATCAGGAATCAAGCAAGCCGGGCCGAAGACGGCTGAAATGCCAGAAACCGGTCCCCGGTAGCTTGTTTCCTTCCCAGTATAAGAATTGGCTTGGTAGTTTGGTCTGCCCTGTTCCCATGATGCACTGGGCCAGGGTCAGACTAATTTGCATATAGCCAAGTTCTGAGCTGGGATGGTGCAGTGAGCTAAAAAACGGTGATGGATCAAGCCCTGATCTTTGGACTGGGTAAGAGTGGTCTGCTTAATTCGGACACTCTGTTCATCACCACCCCCTTTTCTGAATCATTTTTGTCCACCATAAGCGTGGAAGGGTATACTCAGATGCTAGTCCCTAGCTCATTGCACCATCAGGATTCAAGCAAGCCGGGCCGAAGACGGCTGAAATGCCAGAAACCGGTCCCCGGTAGCTTGTTTCCTTCCCAGTATAAGAATTGGCTTGGTAGTTTGGTCTGCCCTGTTCCCATGATGCACTGGGCCAGGGTCAGACTAATTTGCATATAGCCAAGTTCTGAGCTGGGATGGTGCAGTGAGCTAAAAAACGGTGATGGATCAAGCCCTGATCTTTGGACTGGGTAAGAGTGGTCTGCTTAATTCAGACACTCTGTTCATCACCACCCCCTTTTCTGAATCATTTTTGTCCACCATAAGCGTGGAAGGGTATACTCAGATGTGAGTCCCTAGCTCATTGCACCATCAGGATTCAAGCAAGCCTGGCCGAAGACGGCTGAAATGCCAGAAACCTGTCCCCGGTAGCTTGTTTCCTTCCCAGTATAAGAATTGGCTTGGTAGTTTGGTCTGCCCTGTTCCCATGATGCACTGGGCCAGGGTCAGACTAATTTGTATATAGCCAAGTTCCGAGCTGGGATGGTGCAGTGAGGTAAAAAACGGTGATGGATCAAGCCCTGATCTTTGGACTGGGTAAGAGTGGTCTGCTTAATTCAGACACTCTGTTCATCACCACCCCCTTTTCTGAATCATTTTTGCCCACCATAAGCGTGGAAGGGTATACTCAGATGTGAGTCCCTAGCTCATCGCACCATCAGGATTCAAGCAAGCCGGGCCGAAGACGGCTGAAATGCCAGAAACCGGTTCCCGGTAGCTTGTTTCCTTCCCAGTATAAGAATTGGCTTGGTAGTTTGGTCTGCCCTGTTCCCATGATGCACTGGGCCAGGGTCAGACTAATTTGCATATAGCCAAGTTCTGAGCTGGGATGGTGCAGTGAGCTAAAAAACGGTGATGGGTCAAGCCCTGATCTTTGGACTGGGTAAGAGTGGTCTGCTTAATTCGGACACTCTGTTCATCACCACCCCCTTTTCTGAATCATTTTTGTCCACCATAAGCGTGGAAGGGTATACTCAGATGTTAGTCCCTAGCTCATTGCACCATCAGGATTCAAGCAAGCCTGGCCGAAGACGGCTGAAATGCCAGAAACCGGTTCCCGGTAGCTTGTTTCCTTCCCAGTATAAGAATTGGCTTGGTAGTTTGGTCTGCCCTGTTCCCATGATGCACTGGGCCAGGGTCAGGCTAATTTGCATATAGCCAAGTTCTGAGCTGGGATGGTGCAGTGAGCTAAAAAACGGTGATGGGTCAAGCCCTGATCTTTGGACTGGGTAAGAGTGGTCTGCTTAATTCGGACACTCTGTTCATCACCACCCCCTTTTCTGAATCATTTTTGTCCACCATAAGCGTGGAAGGGTATACTCAGATGTTAGTCCCTAGCTCATTGCACCATCAGGATTCAAGCAAGCCAGGCCGAAGACGGCTGAAATGCCAGAAACCGGTCCCCGGTAGCTTGTTTCCTTCCCAGTATAAGAATTGGCTTGGTAGCTTGGTCTGCCCTGTTCCCATGATGCACTGGGCCAGGGTCAGACTAATTTGCATATAGCCAAGTGCTGAGCTGGGATGGTGCAGTGAGCTAAAAAACGGTGATGGATCAAGCCCTGATATTTGGACTGGGTAAGAGTGGTCTGCTTAATTCAGACACTCTGTTCATCAGCACCCCTTTTCTGAATCATTTTTGCCCACCATAAGCGTGGAAGGGTATACTCAGATGTGAGTCCCTAGCTCATTGCACCATCAGGATTCAAGCAAGCCGGGCCGAAGACGGCTGAAATGCCAGAAACCGGTCCCCGGTAGCTTGTTTCCTTCCCAGTATAAGAATTGGCTTGGTAGTTTGGTCTGCCCTGTTCCCATGATGCACTGGGCCAGGGTCAGACTAATTTGCATATAGCCAAGTTCTGAGCTGGGATGGTGCAGTGAGCTAAAAAACGGTGATGGATCAAGCCCTGATCTACTGACTGGGTAAGAGTGGTCTGCTTAATTCAGACACTCTGTTCATCACCACCCCCTTTTCTGAATCATTTTTGTCCACCATAAGCGTGGAAGGGTATACTCAGATGTTAGTCCCTAGCTCATTGCACCATCAGGATTCAAGCAAGCCTGGCCGAAGACGGCTGAAATGCCAGAAACCGGTTCCCGGTAGCTTGTTTCCTTCCCAGTATAAGAATTGGCTTGGTAGTTTGGTCTGCCCTGTTCCCATGATGCACTGGGGCCAGGGTCAGGCTAATTTGCATATAGCCAAGTTCTGAGCTGGGATGGTGCAGTGAGCTAAAAAACGGTGATGGGTCAAGCCCTTATCTTTGGACTGGGTAAGAGTGGTCTGCTTAATTCGGACACTCTGTTCATCACCACCCCCTTTTCTGAATCAGTTTTTGTCCACCATAAACGTGGAAGGGTATACTCAGATGTTAGTCCCTAGCTCATTGCACCATCAGGATTCAAGCAAGCCGGGCCGAAGACGGCTGAAATGCCAGAAACCGGTCCCCGGTAGCTTGTTTCCTTCCCAGTATAAGAATTGGCTTGGTAGCTTGGTCTGCCCTGTTCCCATGATGCACTGGGCCAGGGTCAGACTAATTTGCATATAGCCAAGTTCTGAGCTGGGATGGTGCAGTGAGCTAAAAAACGGTGATGGACCAAGCCCTGATATTTGGACTGGGTAAGAGTGGTCTGCTTAATTCAGACACTCTGTTCATCAGCACCCCTTTTCTGAATCATTTTTGCCCACCATAAGCGTGGAAGGGTATACTCAGATGTGAGTCCCTAGCTCATTGCACCATCAGGATTCAAGCAAGCCGGGCCGAAGACGGCTGAAATGCCAGAAACCGGTCCCCGGTAGCTTGTTTCCTTCCCAGTATAAGAATTGGCTTGGTAGTTTGGTCTGCCCTGTTCCCATGATGCACTGGGCCAGGGTCAGACTAATTTGCATATAGCCAAGTTCTGAGCTGGGATGGTGCAGTGAGCTAAAAAACGGTGATGGATCAAGCCCTGATCTACTGACTGGGTAAGAGTGGTCTGCTTAATTCAGACACTCTGTTCATCACCACCCCCTTTTCTGAATCATTTTTGTCCACCATAAGCGTGGAAGGGTATACTCAGATGTGAGTCCCTAGCTCATTGCACCATCAGGATTAAAGCAAGCCGGGCGGAAGACGGCTGAAATGCCAGAAACCGGTCCCGGTAGCTTGTTTCCTTCCCAGTATGAGAATTGGCTTGGTAGTTTGGTCTGCCCTGTTCCCATGATGCACTGGGCCAGGGTCAGACTAATTTGCATATAGCCAAGTTCTGAGCTGGGATGGTGCAGTGAGCTAAAAAACGGTGATGGATCAAGCCCTGATCTTTGGACTGGGTAAGAGTGGTCTGCTTAATTCAGACACTCTGTTCATCACCACCCCCTTTTCTGAATCATTTTTGCCCACCATAAGCGTGGAAGGGTATACTCAGATGTGAGTCCCTAGCTCATTGCACCATCAGGATTCAAGCAAGCCGGGCCGAAGACGGCTGAAATGCCAGAAACCGGTCCCCGGTAGCTTGTTTCCTTCCCAGTATAAGAATTGGCTTGGTAGTTTGGTCTGCCCTGTTCCCATGATGCACTGGGCCAGGGTCAGACTAATTTGCATATAGCCAAGTTCTGAGCTGGGATGGTGCAGTGAGCTAAAAAACGGTGATGGATCAAGCCCTGATCTTTGGACTGGGTAAGAGTGGTCTGCTTAATTCAGACACTCTGTTCATCACCACCCCCTTTTCTGAATCATTTTTGTCCACCATAAGCGTGGAAGGGTATACTCAGATGTGAGTCCCTAGCTCATTGCACCATCAGGATTCAAGCAAGCCTGGCCGAAGACGGCTGAAATGCCAGAAACCGGTCCCGGTAGCTTGTTTCCTTCCCAGTAGATGAATTGGCTTGGTAGTTTGGTCTGCCCTGTTCCCATGATGCACTGGGCCAGGGTCAGACTAATTTGCATATAGCCAGGTTCTGAGCTGGGATGGTGCAGTGATCTAAAAAACGGTGATGGATCAAGCCCTGATCTTTGGACTGGGTAAGAGTGGTCTGCATAATTCAGACACTCTGCTCATCACCACCCCCTTTTCTGAATCATTTTTGTCCACCATAAGCGTGGAAGGATATACTCAGATGTGAGTCCCTAGCTCATTGCACCATCAGGATTCAAGCAAGCCGGGCCGAAGACGGCTGAAATGCCAGAAACCGGTCCCCGGTAGCTTGTTTCCTTCCCAGTATAAGAATTGGCTTGGTAGTTTGGTCTGCCCTGTTCCCATGATGCACTGGGCCAGTGTCAGACTAATTTGCATATAGCCAAGTTCTGAGCTGGGATGGTGCAGTGAGCTAAAAAATGGTGATGGATGAAGCCCTGATCTTTGGACTGGGTAAAAGTGGTCTGCTTAATTCAGACACTCTGTTCATCACCACCCCCTTTTCTGAATCATTTTTGTCCACCATAAGCGTGGAAGGGTATACTCAGATGTGAGTCCCTAGCTCATTGCACCATCAGAATTCAAGCAAGCCGGGCCGAAGACGGCTGAAATGCCAGAAACCGGTCCCCGGTAGCTTGTTTCCTTCCCAGTATAAGAATTGGCTTGGTAGTTTGGTCTGCCCTGTTCCCATGATGCACTGGGCCAGGGTCAGACTAATTTGCATATAGCCAAGTTCTGAGCTGGGATGGTGCAGTGAGCTAAAAAACTGTGATGGATCAAGCCCTGATCTTTGGACTGGGTAAGAGTGGTCTGCTTAATTCAGACACTCTGTTCATCACCACCCCCTTTTCTGAATCATTTTTGTCCACCATAAGCGTGGAAGGGTATACTCAGATGTGAGTCCCTAGCTCATTGCACCATCAGGATTCAAGCAAGCCTGGCCGAAGACGGCTGAAATGTCAGAAACCGGTCCCCGGTAGCTTGTTTCCTTCCCAGTATAAGAATTGGCTTGGTAGTTTGGTCTGCCCTGTTCCCATGATGCACTGGGCCAGGGTCAGACTAATTTGCATATAGCCAAGTTCTGAGCTGGGATGGTGCAGTGAGCTAAAAAACGGTGATGGATCAAGCCCTGATCGTTGGACTGGGTAAGAGTGGTCTGCTTAATTCAGACACTCTGTTCATAACCACCCCCTTTTCTGAATCATTTTTGTCCACCATAAGCGTGGAAGGGTATACTCAGATGTGAGTCCCTAGCTCATTGCACCATCAGGATTCAAGCAAGCCGGGCCGAAGACGGCTGAAATGCCAGAAACCGGTCCCCGGTAGCTTGTTTCCTTCCCAGTATAAGAATTGGCTTGGTAGCTTGGTCTGCCCTGTTCCCATGATGCACTGGGCCAGGGTCAGACTAATTTGCATATAGCCAAGTTCTGAGCTGGGATGGTGCAGTGAGCTAAAAAACGGTGATGGATCAAGCCCTGATATTTGGACTGGGTAAGAGTGGTCTGCTTAATTCAGACACTCTGTTCATCAGCACCCCTTTTCTGAATCATTTTTGCCCACCATAAGCGTGGAAGGGTATACTCAGATGTGAGTCCCTAGCTCATTGCACCATCAGGATTCAAGCAAGCCGGGCCGAAGACGGCTGAAATGCCAGAAACCGGTCCCCGGTAGCTTGTTTCCTTCCCAGTATAAGAATTGGCTTGGTAGTTTGGTCTGCCCTGTTCCCATGATGCACTGGGCCAGGGCCAGACTAATTTGCATATAGCCAAGTTCTGAGCTGGGATGGTGCAGTGAGCTAAAAAACGGTGATGGATAAAGCCCTGATCTACTGACTGGGTAAGAGTGGTCTGCTTAATTCAGACACTCTGTTCATCACCACCCCCTTTTCTGAATCATTTTTGTCCACCATAAGCGTGGAAGGGTATACTCAGATGTGAGTCCCTAGCTCATTGCACCATCAGGATTCAAGCAAGCCGGGCCGAAGACGGCTGAAATGCCAGAAACCGGTCCCGGTAGCTTGTTTCCTTCCCAGTGTAAGAATTGGCTTGGTAGTTTGGTCTGCCCTGTTCCCATGATGCACTGGGCCAGGGTCAGACTAATTTGCATATAGCCAGGTTCTGAGCTGGGATGGTGCAGTGATCTAAAAAACGGTGATGGATCAAGCCCTGATCTTTGGACTGGGTAAGAGTGGTCTGCTTAATTCAGACACTCTGTTCATCACCACCCCCTTTTCTGAATTATTTTTGTCCACCATAAGCGTGGAAGGGTATACTCAGATGTGAGTCCCTAGCTCATTGCACCATCAGGAATCAAGCAAGCCGGGCCGAAGACGGCTGAAATGCCAGAAACCGGTCCCCGGTAGCTTGTTTCCTTCCCAGTATAAGAATTGGCTTGGTAGTTTGGTCTGCCCTGTTCCCATGATGCACTGGGCCAGGGTCAGACTAATTTGCATATAGCCAAGTTCTGAGCTGGGATGGTGCAGTGAGCTAAAAAACGGTGATGGATCAAGCCCTGATCTTTGGACTGGGTAAGAGTGGTCTGCTTAATTCGGACACTCTGTTCATCACCACCCCCTTTTCTGAATCATTTTTGTCCACCATAAGCGTGGAAGGGTATACTCAGATGTTAGTCCCTAGCTCATTGCACCATCAGGATTCAAGCAAGCCGGGCCGAAGACGGCTGAAATGCCAGAAACCGGTCCCCGGTAGCTTGTTTCCTTCCCAGTATAAGAATTGGCTTGGTAGTTTGGTCTGCCCTGTTCCCATGATGCACTGGGCCAGGGTCAGACTAATTTGCATATAGCCAAGTTCTGAGCTGGGATGGTGCAGTGAGCTAAAAAACTGTGATGGATCAAGCCCTGATCTTTGGACTGGGTAAGAGTGGTCTGCTTAATTCAGACACTCTGTTCATCACCACCCCCTTTTCTGAATCATTTTTGTCCACCATAAGCGTGGAAGGGTATACTCAGATGTGAGTCCCTAGCTCATTGCACCATCAGGATTCAAGCAAGCCTGGCCGAAGACGGCTGAAATGCCAGAAACCGGTCCCCGGTAGCTTGTTTCCTTCCCAGTATAAGAATTGGCTTGGTAGTTTGGTCTGCCCTGTTCCCATGATGCACTGGGCCAGGGTCAGACTAATTTGTATATAGCCAAGTTCCGAGCTGGGATGGTGCAGTGAGGTAAAAAACGGTGATGGATCAAGCCCTGATCTTTGGACTGGGTAAGAGTGGTCTGCTTAATTCAGACACTCTGTTCATCACCACCCCCTTTTCTGAATCATTTTTGCCCACCATAAGCGTGGAAGGGTATACTCAGATGTGAGTCCCTAGCTCATCGCACCATCAGGATTCAAGCAAGCCGGGCCGAAGACGGCTGAAATGCCAGAAACCGGTTCCCGGTAGCTTGTTTCCTTCCCAGTATAAGAATTGGCTTGGTAGTTTGGTCTGCCCTGTTCCCATGATGCACTGGGCCAGGGTCAGACTAATTTGCATATAGCCAAGTTCTGAGCTGGGATGGTGCAGTGAGCTAAAAAACGGTGATGGGTCAAGCCCTGATCTTTGGACTGGGTAAGAGTGGTCTGCTTAATTCGGACACTCTGTTCATCACCACCCCCTTTTCTGAATCATTTTTGTCCACCATAAGCGTGGAAGGGTATACTCAGATGTTAGTCCCTAGCTCATTGCACCATCAGGATTCAAGCAAGCCTGGCCGAAGACGGCTGAAATGCCAGAAACCGGTTCCCGGTAGCTTGTTTCCTTCCCAGTATAAGAATTGGCTTGGTAGTTTGGTCTGCCCTGTTCCCATGATGCACTGGGCCAGGGTCAGACTAATTTGTATATAGCCAAGTTCCGAGCTGGGATGGTGCAGTGAGGTAAAAAACGGTGATGGATCAAGCCCTGATCTTTGGACTGGGTAAGAGTGGTCTGCTTAATTCAGACACTCTGTTCATCACCACCCCCTTTTCTGAATCATTTTTGCCCACCATAAGCGTGGAAGGGTATACTCAGATGTGAGTCCCTAGCTCATCGCACCATCAGGATTCAAGCAAGCCGGGCCGAAGACGGCTGAAATGCCAGAAACCGGTTCCCGGTAGCTTGTTTCCTTCCCAGTATAAGAATTGGCTTGGTAGTTTGGTCTGCCCTGTTCCCATGATGCACTGGGCCAGGGTCAGACTAATTTGCATATAGCCAAGTTCTGAGCTGGGATGGTGCAGTGAGCTAAAAAACGGTGATGGGTCAAGCCCTGATCTTTGGACTGGGTAAGAGTGGTCTGCTTAATTCGGACACTCTGTTCATCACCACCCCCTTTTCTGAATCATTTTTGTCCACCATAAGCGTGGAAGGGTATACTCAGATGTTAGTCCCTAGCTCATTGCACCATCAGGATTCAAGCAAGCCTGGCCGAAGACGGCTGAAATGCCAGAAACCGGTTCCCGGTAGCTTGTTTCCTTCCCAGTATAAGAATTGGCTTGGTAGTTTGGTCTGCCCTGTTCCCATGATGCACTGGGCCAGGGTCAGGCTAATTTGCATATAGCCAAGTTCTGAGCTGGGATGGTGCAGTGAGCTAAAAAACGGTGATGGGTCAAGCCCTGATCTTTGGACTGGGTAAGAGTGGTCTGCTTAATCCGGACACTCTGTTCATCACCACCCCCTTTTCTGAATCATTTTTGTCCACCATAAGCGTGGAAGGGTATACTCAGATGTTAGTCCCTAGCTCATTGCACCATCAGGATTCAAGCAAGCCGGGCCGAAGACGGCTGAAATGCCAGAAACCAGTCCCCGGTAGCTTGTTTCCTTCCCAGTATAAGAATTGGCTTGGTAGCTTGGTCTGCCCTGTTCCCATGATGCACTGGGCCAGGGTCAGACTAATTTGCATATAGCCAAGTTCTGAGCTGGGATGGTGCAGTGAGCTAAAAAACGGTGATGGATCAAGCCCTGATATTTGGACTGGGTAAGAGTGGTCTGCTTAATTCAGACACTCTGTTCATCAGCACCCCTTTTCTGAATCATTTTTGCCCACCATAAGCGTGGAAGGGTATACTCAGATGTGAGTCCCTAGCTCATTGCACCATCAGGATTCAAGCAAGCCGGGCCGAAGACGGCTGAAATGCCAGAAACCGGTCCCCGGTAGCTTGTTTCCTTCCCAGTATAAGAATTGGCTTGGTAGTTTGGTCTGCCCTGTTCCCATGATGCACTGGGCCAGGGTCAGACTAATTTGCATATAGCCAAGTTCTGAGCTGGGATGGTGCAGTGAGCTAAAAAACGGTGATGGATCAAGCCCTGATCTACTGACTGGGTAAGAGTGGTCTGCTTAATTCAGACACTCTGTTCATCACCACCCCCTTTTCTGAATCATTTTTGTCCACCATAAGCGTGGAAGGGTATACTCAGATGTTAGTCCCTAGCTCATTGCACCATCAGGATTCAAGCAAGCCTGGCCGAAGACGGCTGAAATGCCAGAAACCGGTTCCCGGTAGCTTGTTTCCTTCCCAGTATAAGAATTGGCTTGGTAGTTTGGTCTGCCCTGTTCCCATGATGCACTGGGCCAGGGTCAGGCTAATTTGCATATAGCCAAGTTCTGAGCTGGGATGGTGCAGTGAGCTAAAAAACGGTGATGGGTCAAGCCCTGATCTTTGGACTGGGTAAGAGTGGTCTGCTTAATTCGGACACTCTGTTCATCACCACCCCCTTTTCTGAATCATTTTTGTCCACCATAAGCGTGAAAGGTATACTCAGATGTTAGTCCCTAGCTCATTGCACCATCAGGATTCAAGCAAGCCGGGCCGAAGACGGCTGAAATGCCAGAAACCGGTCCCCGGTAGCTTGTTTCCTTCCCAGTATAAGAATTGGCTTGGTAGTTTGGTCTGCCCTGTTCCCATGATGCACTGGGCCAGTGTCAGACTAATTTGCATATAGCCAAGTTCTGAGCTGGGATGGTGCATTGAGCTAAAAAATGGTGATGGATGAAGCCCTGATATTTGGACTGGGTAAAAGTGGTCTGCTTAATTCAGACACTCTGTTCATCACCACCCCCTTTTCTGAATCATTTTTGTCCACCATAAGCGTGGAAGGGTATACTCAGATGTGAGTCCCTAGCTCATTGCACCATCAGAATTCAAGCAAGCCGGGCCGAAGACGGCTGAAATGCCAGAAACCGGTCCCCGGTAGCTTGTTTCCTTCCCAGTATAAGAATTGGCTTGGTAGTTTGGTCTGCCCTGTTCCCATGATGCACTGGGCCAGGGTCAGACTAATTTGCATATAGCCAAGTTCTGAGCTGGGATGGTGCAGTGAGCTAAAAAACTGTGATGGATCAAGCCCTGATCTTTGGACTGGGTAAGAGTGGTCTGCTTAATTCAGACACTCTGTTCATCACCACCCCCTTTTCTGAATCATTTTTGTCCACCATAAGCGTGGAAGGGTATACTCAGATGTGAGTCCCTAGCTCATTGCACCATCAGGATTCAAGCAAGCCTGGCCGAAGACGGCTGAAATGTCAGAAACCGGTCCCCGGTAGCTTGTTTCCTTCCCAGTATAAGAATTGGCTTGGTAGTTTGGTCTGCCCTGTTCCCATGATGCACTGGGCCAGGGTCAGACTAATTTGCATATAGCCAAGTTCTGAGCTGGGATGGTGCAGTGAGCTAAAAAACGGTGATGGATCAAGCCCTGATATTTGGACTGGGTAAGAGTGGTCTGCTTAATTCAGACACTCTGTTCATCAGCACCCCTTTTCTGAATCATTTTTGCCCACCATAAGCGTGGAAGGGTATACTCAGATGTGAGTCCCTAGCTCATTGCACCATCAGGATTCAAGCAAGCCGGGCCGAAGACGGCTGAAATGCCAGAAACCGGTCCCCGGTAGCTTGTTTCCTTCCCAGTATAAGAATTGGCTTGGTAGTTTGGTCTGCCCTGTTCCCATGATGCACTGGGCCAGGGTCAGACTAATTTGCATATAGCCAAGTTCTGAGCTGGGATGGTGCAGTGAGCTAAAAAACGGTGATGGATAAAGCCCTGATCTACTGACTGGGTAAGAGTGGTCTGCTTAATTCAGACACTCTGTTCATCACCACCCCCTTTTCTGAATCATTTTTGTCCACCATAAGCGTGGAAGGGTATACTCAGATGTGAGTCCCTAGCTCATTGCACCATCAGGATTCAAGCAAGCCGGGCCGAAGACGGCTGAAATGCCAGAAACCGGTCCCGGTAGCTTGTTTCCTTCCCAGTGTAAGAATTGGCTTGGTAGTTTGGTCTGCCCTGTTCCCATGATGCACTGGGCCAGGGTCAGACTAATTTGCATATAGCCAGGTTCTGAGCTGGGATGGTGCAGTGATCTAAAAAACGGTGATGGATCAAGCCCTGATCTTTGGACTGGGTAAGAGTGGTCTGCTTAATTCAGACACTCTGTTCATCACCACCCCCTTTTCTGAATTATTTTTGTCCACCATAAGCGTGGAAGGGTATACTCAGATGTGAGTCCCTAGCTCATTGCACCATCAGGAATCAAGCAAGCCGGGCCGAAGACGGCTGAAATGCCAGAAACCGGTCCCCGGTAGCTTGTTTCCTTCCCAGTATAAGAATTGGCTTGGTAGTTTGGTCTGCCCTGTTCCCATGATGCACTGGGCCAGGGTCAGACTAATTTGCATATAGCCAAGTTCTGAGCTGGGATGGTGCAGTGAGCTAAAAAACGGTGATGGATCAAGCCCTGATCTTTGGACTGGGTAAGAGTGGTCTGCTTAATTCGGACACTCTGTTCATCACCACCCCCTTTTCTGAATCATTTTTGAACACCATAAGCGTGGAAGGGTATACTCAGATGTTAGTCCCTAGCTCATTGCACCATCAGGATTCAAGCAAGCCGGGCCGAAGACGGCTGAAATGCCAGAAACCGGTCCCCGGTAGCTTGTTTCCTTCCCAGTATAAGAATTGGCTTGGTAGTTTGGTCTGCCCTGTTCCCATGATGCACTGGGCCAGGGTCAGACTAATTTGCATATAGCCAAGTTCTGAGCTGGGATGGTGCAGTGAGCTAAAAAACTGTGATGGATCAAGCCCTGATCTTTGGACTGGGTAAGAGTGGTCTGCTTAATTCAGACACTCTGTTTATCACCACCCCCTTTTCTGAATCATTTTTGTCCACCATAAGCGTGGAAGGGTATACTCAGATGTGAGTCCCTAGCTCATTGCACCATCAGGATTCAAGCAAGCCTGGCCGAAGACGGCTGAAATGCCAGAAACCGGTCCCCGGTAGCTTGTTTCCTTCCCAGTATAAGAATTGGCTTGGTAGTTTGGTCTGCCCTGTTCCCATGATGCACTGGGCCAGGGTCAGACTAATTTGTATATAGCCAAGTTCCGAGCTGGGATGGTGCAGTGAGGTAAAAAACGGTGATGGATCAAGCCCTGATCTTTGGACTGGGTAAGAGTGGTCTGCTTAATTCAGACACTCTGTTCATCACCACCCCCTTTTCTGAATCATTTTTGCCCACCATAAGCGTGGAAGGGTATACTCAGATGTGAGTCCCTAGCTCATCGCACCATCAGGATTCAAGCAAGCCGGGCCGAAGACGGCTGAAATGCCAGAAACCGGTTCCCGGTAGCTTGTTTCCTTCCCAGTATAAGAATTGGCTTGGTAGTTTGGTCTGCCCTGTTCCCATGATGCACTGGGCCAGGGTCAGACTAATTTGCATATAGCCAAGTTCTGAGCTGGGATGGTGCAGTGAGCTAAAAAACTGTGATGGGTCAAGCCCTGATCTTTGGACTGGGTAAGAGTGGTCTGCTTAATTCGGACACTCTGTTCATCACCACCCCCTTTTCTGAATCATTTTTGTCCACCATAAGCGTGGAAGGGTATACTCAGATGTTAGTCCCTAGCTCATTGCACCATCAGGATTCAAGCAAGCCTGGCCGAAGACGGCTGAAATGCCAGAAACCGGTTCCCGGTAGCTTGTTTCCTTCCCAGTATAAGAATTGGCTTGGTAGTTTGGTCTGCCCTGTTCCCATGATGCACTGGGCCAGGGTCAGGCTAATTTGTATATAGCCAAGTTCCGAGCTGGGATGGTGCAGTGAGGTAAAAAACGGTGATGGATCAAGCCCTGATCTTTGGACTGGGTAAGAGTGGTCTGCTTAATTCAGACACTCTGTTCATCACCACCCCCTTTTCTGAATCATTTTTGCCCACCATAAGCGTGGAAGGGTATACTCAGATGTGAGTCCCTAGCTCATCGCACCATCAGGATTCAAGCAAGCCGGGCCGAAGACGGCTGAAATGCCAGAAACCGGTTCCCGGTAGCTTGTTTCCTTCCCAGTATAAGAATTGGCTTGGTAGTTTGGTCTGCCCTGTTCCCATGATGCACTGGGCCAGGGTCAGACTAATTTGCATATAGCCAAGTTCTGAGCTGGGATGGTGCAGTGAGCTAAAAAACGGTGATGGGTCAAGCCCTGATCTTTGGACTGGGTAAGAGTGGTCTGCTTAATCCGGACACTCTGTTCATCACCACCCCCTTTTCTGAATCATTTTTGTCCACCATAAGCGTGGAAGGGTATACTCAGATGTTAGTCCCTAGCTCATTGCACCATCAGGATTCAAGCAAGCCGGGCCGAAGACGGCTGAAATGCCAGAAACCAGTCCCCGGTAGCTTGTTTCCTTCCCAGTATAAGAATTGGCTTGGTAGCTTGGTCTGCCCTGTTCCCATGATGCACTGGGCCAGGGTCAGACTAATTTGCATATAGCCAAGTTCTGAGCTGGGATGGTGCAGTGAGCTAAAAAACGGTGATGGATCAAGCCCTGATATTTGGACTGGGTAAGAGTGGTCTGCTTAATTCAGACACTCTGTTCATCAGCACCCCTTTTCTGAATCATTTTTGCCCACCATAAGCGTGGAAGGGTATACTCAGATGTGAGTCCCTAGCTCATTGCACCATCAGGATTCAAGCAAGCCGGGCCGAAGACGGCTGAAATGCCAGAAACCGGTCCCCGGTAGCTTGTTTCCTTCCCAGTATAAGAATTGGCTTGGTAGTTTGGTCTGCCCTGTTCCCATGATGCACTGGGCCAGGGTCAGACTAATTTGCATATAGCCAAGTTCTGAGCTGGGATGGTGCAGTGAGCTAAAAAACGGTGATGGATCAAGCCCTGATCTACTGACTGGGTAAGAGTGGTCTGCTTAATTCAGACACTCTGTTCATCACCACCCCCTTTTCTGAATCATTTTTGTCCACCATAAGCGTGGAAGGGTATACTCAGATGTTAGTCCCTAGCTCATTGCACCATCAGGATTCAAGCAAGCCTGGCCGAAGACGGCTGAAATGCCAGAAACCGGTTCCCGGTAGCTTGTTTCCTTCCCAGTATAAGAATTGGCTTGGTAGTTTGGTCTGCCCTGTTCCCATGATGCACTGGGCCAGGGTCAGGCTAATTTGCATATAGCCAAGTTCTGAGCTGGGATGGTGCAGTGAGCTAAAAAACGGTGATGGGTCAAGCCCTGATCTTTGGACTGGGTAAGAGTGGTCTGCTTAATTCGGACACTCTGTTCATCACCACCCCCTTTTCTGAATCATTTTTGTCCACCATAAGCGTGAAAGGTATACTCAGATGTTAGTCCCTAGCTCATTGCACCATCAGGATTCAAGCAAGCCGGGCCGAAGACGGCTGAAATGCCAGAAACCGGTCCCCGGTAGCTTGTTTCCTTCCCAGTATAAGAATTGGCTTGGTAGTTTGGTCTGCCCTGTTCCCATGATGCACTGGGCCAGTGTCAGACTAATTTGCATATAGCCAAGTTCTGAGCTGGGATGGTGCATTGAGCTAAAAAATGGTGATGGATGAAGCCCTGATATTTGGACTGGGTAAAAGTGGTCTGCTTAATTCAGACACTCTGTTCATCACCACCCCCTTTTCTGAATCATTTTTGTCCACCATAAGCGTGGAAGGGTATACTCAGATGTGAGTCCCTAGCTCATTGCACCATCAGAATTCAAGCAAGCCGGGCCGAAGACGGCTGAAATGCCAGAAACCGGTCCCCGGTAGCTTGTTTCCTTCCCAGTATAAGAATTGGCTTGGTAGTTTGGTCTGCCCTGTTCCCATGATGCACTGGGCCAGGGTCAGACTAATTTGCATATAGCCAAGTTCTGAGCTGGGATGGTGCAGTGAGCTAAAAAACTGTGATGGATCAAGCCCTGATCTTTGGACTGGGTAAGAGTGGTCTGCTTAATTCAGACACTCTGTTCATCACCACCCCCTTTTCTGAATCATTTTTGTCCACCATAAGCGTGGAAGGGTATACTCAGATGTGAGTCCCTAGCTCATTGCACCATCAGGATTCAAGCAAGCCTGGCCGAAGACGGCTGAAATGTCAGAAACCGGTCCCCGGTAGCTTGTTTCCTTCCCAGTATAAGAATTGGCTTGGTAGTTTGGTCTGCCCTGTTCCCATGATGCACTGGGCCAGGGTCAGACTAATTTGCATATAGCCAAGTTCTGAGCTGGGATGGTGCAGTGAGCTAAAAAACGGTGATGGATCAAGCCCTGATATTTGGACTGGGTAAGAGTGGTCTGCTTAATTCAGACACTCTGTTCATCAGCACCCCTTTTCTGAATCATTTTTGCCCACCATAAGCGTGGAAGGGTATACTCAGATGTGAGTCCCTAGCTCATTGCACCATCAGGATTCAAGCAAGCCGGGCCGAAGACGGCTGAAATGCCAGAAACCGGTCCCCGGTAGCTTGTTTCCTTCCCAGTATAAGAATTGGCTTGGTAGTTTGGTCTGCCCTGTTCCCATGATGCACTGGGCCAGGGTCAGACTAATTTGCATATAGCCAAGTTCTGAGCTGGGATGGTGCAGTGAGCTAAAAAACGGTGATGGATAAAGCCCTGATCTACTGACTGGGTAAGAGTGGTCTGCTTAATTCAGACACTCTGTTCATCACCACCCCCTTTTCTGAATCATTTTTGTCCACCATAAGCGTGGAAGGGTATACTCAGATGTGAGTCCCTAGCTCATTGCACCATCAGGATTCAAGCAAGCCGGGCCGAAGACGG
The DNA here is from genome assembly GCF_964263255.1 of Lissotriton vulgaris. Classification (NCBI taxonomy): domain Eukaryota; kingdom Metazoa; phylum Chordata; class Amphibia; order Caudata; family Salamandridae; genus Lissotriton; species Lissotriton vulgaris. The sequence goes on from NW_028245677.1 coordinate 27,485, forward strand.
CTGAAATGCCAGAAACCGGTCCCGGTAGCTTGTTTCCTTCCCAGTGTAAGAATTGGCTTGGTAGTTTGGTCTGCCCTGTTCCCATGATGCACTGGGCCAGGGTCAGACTAATTTGCATATAGCCAGGTTCTGAGCTGGGATGGTGCAGTGATCTAAAAAACGGTGATGGATCAAGCCCTGATCTTTGGACTGGGTAAGAGTGGTCTGCTTAATTCAGACACTCTGTTCATCACCACCCCCTTTTCTGAATTATTTTTGTCCACCATAAGCGTGGAAGGGTATACTCAGATGTGAGTCCCTAGCTCATTGCACCATCAGGAATCAAGCAAGCCGGGCCGAAGACGGCTGAAATGCCAGAAACCGGTCCCCGGTAGCTTGTTTCCTTCCCAGTATAAGAATTGGCTTGGTAGTTTGGTCTGCCCTGTTCCCATGATGCACTGGGCCAGGGTCAGACTAATTTGCATATAGCCAAGTTCTGAGCTGGGATGGTGCAGTGAGCTAAAAAACGGTGATGGATCAAGCCCTGATCTTTGGACTGGGTAAGAGTGGTCTGCTTAATTCGGACACTCTGTTCATCACCACCCCCTTTTCTGAATCATTTTTGAACACCATAAGCGTGGAAGGGTATACTCAGATGTTAGTCCCTAGCTCATTGCACCATCAGGATTCAAGCAAGCCGGGCCGAAGACGGCTGAAATGCCAGAAACCGGTCCCCGGTAGCTTGTTTCCTTCCCAGTATAAGAATTGGCTTGGTAGTTTGGTCTGCCCTGTTCCCATGATGCACTGGGCCAGGGTCAGACTAATTTGCATATAGCCAAGTTCTGAGCTGGGATGGTGCAGTGAGCTAAAAAACTGTGATGGATCAAGCCCTGATCTTTGGACTGGGTAAGAGTGGTCTGCTTAATTCAGACACTCTGTTTATCACCACCCCCTTTTCTGAATCATTTTTGTCCACCATAAGCGTGGAAGGGTATACTCAGATGTGAGTCCCTAGCTCATTGCACCATCAGGATTCAAGCAAGCCTGGCCGAAGACGGCTGAAATGCCAGAAACCGGTCCCCGGTAGCTTGTTTCCTTCCCAGTATAAGAATTGGCTTGGTAGTTTGGTCTGCCCTGTTCCCATGATGCACTGGGCCAGGGTCAGACTAATTTGTATATAGCCAAGTTCCGAGCTGGGATGGTGCAGTGAGGTAAAAAACGGTGATGGATCAAGCCCTGATCTTTGGACTGGGTAAGAGTGGTCTGCTTAATTCAGACACTCTGTTCATCACCACCCCCTTTTCTGAATCATTTTTGCCCACCATAAGCGTGGAAGGGTATACTCAGATGTGAGTCCCTAGCTCATCGCACCATCAGGATTCAAGCAAGCCGGGCCGAAGACGGCTGAAATGCCAGAAACCGGTTCCCGGTAGCTTGTTTCCTTCCCAGTATAAGAATTGGCTTGGTAGTTTGGTCTGCCCTGTTCCCATGATGCACTGGGCCAGGGTCAGACTAATTTGCATATAGCCAAGTTCTGAGCTGGGATGGTGCAGTGAGCTAAAAAACTGTGATGGGTCAAGCCCTGATCTTTGGACTGGGTAAGAGTGGTCTGCTTAATTCGGACACTCTGTTCATCACCACCCCCTTTTCTGAATCATTTTTGTCCACCATAAGCGTGGAAGGGTATACTCAGATGTTAGTCCCTAGCTCATTGCACCATCAGGATTCAAGCAAGCCTGGCCGAAGACGGCTGAAATGCCAGAAACCGGTTCCCGGTAGCTTGTTTCCTTCCCAGTATAAGAATTGGCTTGGTAGTTTGGTCTGCCCTGTTCCCATGATGCACTGGGCCAGGGTCAGGCTAATTTGTATATAGCCAAGTTCCGAGCTGGGATGGTGCAGTGAGGTAAAAAACGGTGATGGATCAAGCCCTGATCTTTGGACTGGGTAAGAGTGGTCTGCTTAATTCAGACACTCTGTTCATCACCACCCCCTTTTCTGAATCATTTTTGCCCACCATAAGCGTGGAAGGGTATACTCAGATGTGAGTCCCTAGCTCATCGCACCATCAGGATTCAAGCAAGCCGGGCCGAAGACGGCTGAAATGCCAGAAACCGGTTCCCGGTAGCTTGTTTCCTTCCCAGTATAAGAATTGGCTTGGTAGTTTGGTCTGCCCTGTTCCCATGATGCACTGGGCCAGGGTCAGACTAATTTGCATATAGCCAAGTTCTGAGCTGGGATGGTGCAGTGAGCTAAAAAACTGTGATGGGTCAAGCCCTGATCTTTGGACTGGGTAAGAGTGGTCTGCTTAATTCGGACACTCTGTTCATCACCACCCCCTTTTCTGAATCATTTTTGTCCACCATAAGCGTGGAAGGGTATACTCAGATGTTAGTCCCTAGCTCATTGCACCATCAGGATTCAAGCAAGCCTGGCCGAAGACGGCTGAAATGCCAGAAACCGGTTCCCGGTAGCTTGTTTCCTTCCCAGTATAAGAATTGGCTTGGTAGTTTGGTCTGCCCTGTTCCCATGATGCACTGGGCCAGGGTCAGGCTAATTTGCATATAGCCAAGTTCTGAGCTGGGATGGTGCAGTGAGCTAAAAAACGGTGATGGGTCAAGCCCTGATCTTTGGACTGGGTAAGAGTGGTCTGCTTAATTCGGACACTCTGTTCATCACCACCCCCTTTTCTGAATCATTTTTGTCCACCATAAGCGTGGAAGGGTATACTCAGATGTTAGTCCCTAGCTCATTGCACCATCAGGATTCAAGCAAGCCGGGCCGAAGACGGCTGAAATGCCAGAAACCGGTCCCCGGTAGCTTGTTTCCTTCCCAGTATAAGAATTGGCTTGGTAGCTTGGTCTGCCCTGTTCCCATGATGCACTGGGCCAGGGTCAGACTAATTTGCATATAGCCAAGTTCTGAGCTGGGATGGTGCAGTGAGCTAAAAAACGGTGATGGATCAAGCCCTGATATTTGGACTGGGTAAGAGTGGTCTGCTTAATTCAGACACTCTGTTCATCAGCACCCCTTTTCTGAATCATTTTTGCCCACCATAAGCGTGGAAGGGTATACTCAGATGTGAGTCCCTAGCTCATTGCACCATCAGGATTCAAGCAAGCCGGGCCGAAGACGGCTGAAATGCCAGAAACCGGTCCCCGGTAGCTTGTTTCCTTCCCAGTATAAGAATTGGCTTGGTAGTTTGGTCTGCCCTGTTCCAATGATGCACTGGGCCAGGGTCAGACTAATTTGCATATAGCCAAGTTCTGAGCTGGGATGGTGCAGTGAGCTAAAAAACGGTGATGGATCAAGCCCTGATCTTTGGACTGGGTAAGAGTGGTCTGCATAATTCGGACACTCTGTTCATCACCACCCCCTTTTCTGAATCATTTTTGTCCACCATAAGCGTGGAAGGGTATACTCAGATGTTAGTCCCTAGCTCATTGCACCATCAGGATTCAAGCAAGCCGGGCCGAAGACGGCTGAAATGCCAGAAACCGGTCCCCGGTAGCTTGTTTCCTTCCCAGTATAAGAATTGGCTTGGTAGTTTGGTCTGCCCTGTTCCCATGATGCACTGGGCCAGGGTCAGACTAATTTGCATATAGCCAAGTTCTGAGCTGGGATGGTGCAGTGAGCTAAAAAACTGTGATGGATCAAGCCCTGATCTTTGGACTGGGTAAGAGTGGTCTGCTTAATTCAGACACTCTGTTCATCACCACCCCCTTTTCTGAATCATTTTTGTCCACCATAAGCGTGGAAGGGTATACTCAGATGTGAGTCCCTAGCTCATTGCACCATCAGGATTCAAGCAAGCCTGGCCGAAGACGGCTGAAATGCCAGAAACCGGTCCCCGGTAGCTTGTTTCCTTCCCAGTATAAGAATTGGCTTGGTAGTTTGGTCTGCCCTGTTCCCATGATGCACTGGGCCAGGGTCAGACTAATTTGTATATAGCCAAGTTCCGAGCTGGGATGGTGCAGTGAGGTAAAAAACGGTGATGGATCAAGCCCTGATCTTTGGACTGGGTAAGAGTGGTCTGCTTAATTCAGACACTCTGTTCATCACCACCCCCTTTTCTGAATCATTTTTGCCCACCATAAGCGTGGAAGGGTATACTCAGATGTGAGTCCCTAGCTCATCGCACCATCAGGATTCAAGCAAGCCGGGCCGAAGACGGCTGAAATGCCAGAAACCGGTTCCCGGTAGCTTGTTTCCTTCCCAGTATAAGAATTGGCTTGGTAGTTTGGTCTGCCCTGTTCCCATGATGCACTGGGCCAGGGTCAGACTAATTTGCATATAGCCAAGTTCTGAGCTGGGATGGTGCAGTGAGCTAAAAAACGGTGATGGGTCAAGCCCTGATCTTTGGACTGGGTAAGAGTGGTCTGCCTAATTCGGACACTCTGTTCATCACCACCCCCTTTTCTGAATCATTTTTGTCCACCATAAGCGTGGAAGGGTATACTCAGATGTTAGTCCCTAGCTCATTGCACCATCAGGATTCAAGCAAGCCTGGCCGAAGACGGCTGAAATGCCAGAAACCGGTTCCCGGTAGCTTGTTTCCTTCCCAGTATAAGAATTGGCTTGGTAGTTTGGTCTGCCCTGTTCCCATGATGCACTGGGCCAGGGTCAGGCTAATTTGCATATAGCCAAGTTCTGAGCTGGGATGGTGCAGTGAGCTAAAAAACGGTGATGGGTCAAGCCCTGATCTTTGGACTGGGTAAGAGTGGTCTGCTTAATTCGGACACTCTGTTCATCACCACCCCCTTTTCTGAATCATTTTTGTCCACCATAAGCGTGGAAGGGTATACTCAGATGTTAGTCCCTAGCTCATTGCACCATCAGGATTCAAGCAAGCCGGGCCGAAGACGGCTGAAATGCCAGAAACCGGTCCCCGGTAGCTTGTTTCCTTCCCAGTATAAGAATTGGCTTGGTAGCTTGGTCTGCCCTGTTCCCATGATGCACTGGGCCAGGGTCAGACTAATTTGCATATAGCCAAGTTCTGAGCTGGGATGGTGCAGTGAGCTAAAAAACGGTGATAGATCAAGCCCTGATATTTGGACTGGGTAAGAGTGGTCTGCTTAATTCAGACACTCTGTTCATCAGCACCCCTTTTCTGAATCATTTTTGCCCACCATAAGCGTGGAAGGGTATACTCAGATGTGAGTCCCTAGCTCATTGCACCATCAGGATTCAAGCAAGCCGGGCCGAAGACGGCTGAAATGCCAGAAACCGGTCCCCGGTAGCTTGTTTCCTTCCCAGTATAAGAATTGGCTTGGTAGTTTGGTCTGCCCTGTTCCCATGATGCACTGGGCCAGGGTCAGACTAATTTGCATATAGCCAAGTTCTGAGCTGGGATGGTGCAGTGAGCTAAAAAACGGTGATGGATCAAGCCCTGATCTACTGACTGGGTAAGAGTGGTCTGCTTAATTCAGACACTCTGTTCATCACCACCCCCTTTTCTGAATCATTTTTGTCCACCATAAGCGTGGAAGGGTATACTCAGATGTTAGTCCCTAGCTCATTGCACCATCAGGATTCAAGCAAGCCTGGCCGAAGACGGCTGAAATGCCAGAAACCGGTTCCCGGTAGCTTGTTTCCTTCCCAGTATAAGAATTGGCTTGGTAGTTTGGTCTGCCCTGTTCCCATGATGCACTGGGCCAGGGTCAGGCTAATTTGCATATAGCCAAGTTCTGAGCTGGGATGGTGCAGTGAGCTAAAAAACGGTGATGGGTCAAGCCCTGATCTTTGGACTGGGTAAGAGTGGTCTGCTTAATTCGGACACTCTGTTCATCACCACCCCCTTTTCTGAATCATTTTTGTCCACCATAAGCGTGGAAGGGTATACTCAGATGTTAGTCCCTAGCTCATTGCACCATCAGGATTCAAGCAAGCCGGGCCGAAGACGGCTGAAATGCCAGAAACCGGTCCCCGGTAGCTTGTTTCCTTCCCAGTATAAGAATTGGCTTGGTAGCTTGGTCTGCCCTGTTCCCATGATGCACTGGGCCAGGGTCAGACTAATTTGCATATAGCCAAGTTCTGAGCTGGGATGGTGCAGTGAGCTAAAAAACGGTGATGGATCAAGCCCTGATATTTGGACTGGGTAAGAGTGGTCTGCTTAATTCAGACACTCTGTTCATCAGCACCCCTTTTCTGAATCATTTTTGCCCACCATAAGCGTGGAAGGGTATACTCAGATGTGAGTCCCTAGCTCATTGCACCATCAGGATTCAAGCAAGCCGGGCCGAAGACGGCTGAAATGCCAGAAACCGGTCCCCGGTAGCTTGTTTCCTTCCCAGTATAAGAATTGGCTTGGTAGTTTGGTCTGCCCTGTTCCCATGATGCACTGGGCCAGGGTCAGACTAATTTGCATATAGCCAAGTTCTGAGCTGGGATGGTGCAGTGAGCTAAAAAACGGTGATGGATCAAGCCCTGATCTACTGACTGGGTAAGAGTGGTCTGCTTAATTCAGACACTCTGTTCATCACCACCCCCTTTTCTGAATCATTTTTGTCCACCATAAGCGTGGAAGGGTATACTCAGATGTGAGTCCCTAGCTCATTGCACCATCAGGATTCAAGCAAGCCGGGCCGAAGACGGCTGAAATGCCAGAAACCGGTCCCGGTAGCTTGTTTCCTTCCCAGTGTAAGAATTGGCTTGGTAGTTTGGTCTGCCCTGTTCCCATGATGCACTGGGCCAGGGTCAGACTAATTTGCATATAGCCAGGTTCTGAGCTGGGATGGTGCAGTGATCAAAAAAACGGTGATGGATCAAGCCCTGATCTTTGGACTGGGTAAGAGTGGTCTGCTTAATTCGGACACTCTGTTCATCACCACCCCCTTTTCTGAATCATTTTTGTCCACCATAAGCGTGGAAGGGTATACTCAGATGTTAGTCCCTAGCTCATTGCACCATCAGGATTCAAGCAAGCCGGGCCGAAGACGGCTGAAATGCCAGAAACCGGTCCCCGGTAGCTTGTTTCCTTCCCAGTATAAGAATTGGCTTGGTAGTTTGGTCTGCCCTGTTCCCATGATGCACTGGGCCAGGGTCAGACTAATTTGCATATAGCCAAGTTCTGAGTTGGGATGGTGCAGTGAGCTAAAAAACTGTGATGGATCAAGCCCTGATCTTTGGACTGGGTAAGAGTGGTCTGCTTAATTCAGACACTCTGTTCATCACCACCCCCTTTTCTGAATCATTTTTGTCCACCATAAGCGTGGAAGGGTATACTCAGATGTGAGTCCCTAGCTCATTGCACCATCAGGATTCAAGCAAGCCTGGCCGAAGACGGCTGAAATGCCAGAAACCGGTCCCCGGTAGCTTGTTTCCTTCCCAGTATAAGAATTGGCTTGGTAGTTTGGTCTGCCCTGTTCCCATGATGCACTGGGCCAGGGTCAGACTAATTTGTATATAGCCAAGTTCTGAGCTGGGATGGTGCAGTGAGCTAAAAAACGGTGATGGATCAAGCCCTGATCTTTGGACTGGGTAAGAGTGGTCTGCTTAATTCAGACACTCTGTTCATCACCACCCCCTTTTCGGAATCATTTTTGCCCACCATAAGCGTGGAAGGGTATACTCAGATGTGAGTCCCTAGCTCATCGCACCATCAGGATTCAAGCAAGCCGGGCCGAAGACGGCTGAAATGCCAGAAACCGGTCCCCGGTAGCTTGTTTCCTTCCCAGTATAAGAATTGGCTTGGTAGCTTGGTCTGCCCTGTTCCCATGATGCACTGGGCCAGGGTCAGACTAATTTGCATATAGCCAAGTTCTGAGCTGGGATGGTGCAGTGAGCTAAAAAACGGTGATGGATCAAGCCCTGATATTTGGACTGGGTAAGAGTGGTCTGCTTAATTCAGACACTCTGTTCATCAGCACCCCTTTTCTGAATCATTTTTGCCCACCATAAGCGTGGAAGGGTATACTCAGATGTGAGTCCCTAGCTCATTGCACCATCAGGATTCAAGCAAGCCGGGCCGAAGACGGCTGAAATGCCAGAAACCGGTCCCCGGTAGCTTGTTTCCTTCCCAGTATAAGAATTGGCTTGGTAGTTTGGTCTGCCCTGTTCCAATGATGCACTGTGCCAGGGTCAGACTAATTTGCATATAGCCAAGTTCTGAGCTGGGATGGTGCAGTGAGCTAAAAAACGGTGATGGATCAAGCCCTGATCTTTGGACTGGGTAAGAGTGGTCTGCTTAATTCGGACACTCTGTTCATCACCACCCCCTTTTCTGAATCATTTTTGTCCACCATAAGCGTGGAAGGGTATACTCAGATGTGAGTCCCTAGCTCATTGCACCATCAGGATTCAAGCAAGCCTGGCCGAAGACGGCTGAAATGCCAGAAACCGGTCCCCGGTAGCTTGTTTCCTTCCCAGTATAAGAATTGGCTTGGTAGTTTGGTCTGCCCTGTTCCCATGATGCACTGGGCCAGGGTCAGACTAATTTGTATATAGCCAAGTTCCGAGCTGGGATGGTGCAGTGAGGTAAAAAACGGTGATGGATCAAGCCCTGATCTTTGGACTGGGTAAGAGTGGTCTGCTTAATTCAGACACTCTGTTCATCACCACCCCCTTTTCTGAATCATTTTTGTCCACCATAAGCGTGGAAGGGTATACTCAGATGTGAGTCCCTAGCTCATCGCACCATCAGGATTCAAGCAAGCCGGGCCGAAGACGGCTGAAATGCCAGAAACCGGTTCCCGGTAGCTTGTTTCCTTCCCAGTATAAGAATTGGCTTGGTAGTTTGGTCTGCCCTGTTCCCATGATGCACTGGGCCAGGGTCAGACTAATTTGCATATAGCCAAGTTCTGAGCTGGGATGGTGCAGTGAGCTAAAAAACGGTGATGGGTCAAGCCCTGATCTTTGGACTGGGTAAGAGTGGTCTGCTTAATTCGGACACTCTGTTCATCACCACCCCCTTTTCTGAATCATTTTTGTCCACCATAAGCGTGGAAGGGTATACTCAGATGTTAGTCCCTAGCTCATTGCACCATCAGGATTCAAGCAAGCCTGGCCGAAGACGGCTGAAATGCCAGAAACCGGTTCCCGGTAGCTTGTTTCCTTCCCAGTATAAGAATTGGCTTGGTAGTTTGGTCTGCCCTGTTCCCATGATGCACTGGGCCAGGGTCAGGCTAATTTGCATATAGCCAAGTTCTGAGCTGGGATGGTGCAGTGAGCTAAAAAACGGTGATGGGTCAAGCCCTGATCTTTGGACTGGGTAAGAGTGGTCTGCTTAATTCGGACACTCTGTTCATCACCACCCCCTTTTCTGAATCATTTTTGTCCACCATAAGCGTGGAAGGGTATACTCAGATGTTAGTCCCTAGCTCATTGCACCATCAGGATTCAAGCAAGCCGGGCCGAAGACGGCTGAAATGCCAGAAACCGGTCCCCGGTAGCTTGTTTCCTTCCCAGTATAAGAATTGGCTTGGTAGCTTGGTCTGCCCTGTTCCCATGATGCACTGGGCCAGGGTCAGACTAATTTGCATATAGCCAAGTTCTGAGCTGGGATGGTGCAGTGAGCTAAAAAACGGTGATGGATCAAGCCCTGATATTTGGACTGGGTAAGAGTGGTCTGCTTAATTCAGACACTCTGTTCATCAGCACCCCTTTTCTGAATCATTTTTGCCCACCATAAGCGTGGAAGGGTATACTCAGATGTGAGTCCCTAGCTCATTGCACCATCAGGATTCAAGCAAGCCGGGCCGAAGACGGCTGAAATGCCAGAAACCGGTCCCCGGTAGCTTGTTTCCTTCCCAGTATAAGAATTGGCTTGGTAGTTTGGTCTGCCCTGTTCCCATGATGCACTGGGCCAGGGTCAGACTAATTTGCATATAGCCAAGTTCTGAGCTGGGATGGTGCAGTGAGCTAAAAAACGGTGATGGATCAAGCCCTGATCTACTGACTGGGTAAGAGTGGTCTGCTTAATTCAGACACTCTGTTCATCACCACCCCCTTTTCTGAATCATTTTTGTCCACCATAAGCGTGGAAGGGTATACTCAGATGTTAGTCCCTAGCTCATTGCACCATCAGGATTCAAGCAAGCCTGGCCGAAGACGGCTGAAATGCCAGAAACCGGTTCCCGGTAGCTTGTTTCCTTCCCAGTATAAGAATTGGCTTGGTAGTTTGGTCTGCCCTGTTCCCATGATGCACTGGGCCAGGGTCAGGCTAATTTGCATATAGCCAAGTTCTGAGCTGGGATGGTGCAGTGAGCTAAAAAACGGTGATGGGTCAAGCCCTGATCTTTGGACTGGGTAAGAGTGGTCTGCTTAATTCGGACACTCTGTTCATCACCACCCCCTTTTCTGAATCATTTTTGTCCACCATAAGCGTGGAAGGGTATACTCAGATGTTAGTCCCTAGCTCATTGCACCATCAGGATTCAAGCAAGCCGGGCCGAAGACGGCTGAAATGCCAGAAACCGGTCCCCGGTAGCTTGTTTCCTTCCCAGTATAAGAATTGGCTTGGTAGCTTGGTCTGCCCTGTTTCCATGATGCACTGGGCCAGGGTCAGACTAATTTGCATATAGCCAAGTTCTGAGCTGGGATGGTGCAGTGAGCTAAAAAACGGTGATGGATCAAGCCCTGATATTTGGACTGGGTAAGAGTGGTCTGCTTAATTCAGACACTCTGTTCATCAGCACCCCTTTTCTGAATCATTTTTGCCCACCATAAGCGTGGAAGGGTATACTCAGATGTGAGTCCCTAGCTCATTGCACCATCAGGATTCAAGCAAGCCGGGCCGAAGACGGCTGAAATGCCAGAAACCGGTCCCCGGTAGCTTGTTTCCTTCCCAGTATAAGAATTGGCTTGGTAGTTTGGTCTGCCCTGTTCCCATGATGCACTGGGCCAGGGTCAGACTAATTTGCATATAGCCAAGTTCTGAGCTGGGATGGTGCAGTGAGCTAAAAAACGGTGATGGATCAAGCCCTGATCTACTGACTGGGTAAGAGTGGTCTGCTTAATTCAGACACTCTGTTCATCACCACCCCCTTTTCTGAATCATTTTTGTCCACCATAAGCGTGGAAGGGTATATTCAGATGTGAGTCCCTAGCTCATTGCACCATCAGGATTCAAGCAAGCCTGGCCGAAGACGGCTGAAATGCCAGAAACCGGTTCCCGGTAGCTTGTTTCCTTCCCAGTATAAGAATTGGCTTGGTAGTTTGGTCTGCCCTGTTCCCATGATGCACTGGGCCAGGGTCAGGCTAATTTGCATATAGCCAAGTTCTGAGCTGGGATGGTGCAGTGAGCTAAAAAACGGTGATGGGTCAAGCCCTGATCTTTGGACTGGGTAAGAGTGGTCTGCTTAATTCGGACACTCTGTTCATCACCACCCCCTTTTCTGAATCATTTTTGTCCACCATAAGCGTGGAAGGGTATACTCAGATGTTAGTCCCTAGCTCATTGCACCATCAGGATTCAAGCAAGCCGGGCCGAAGACGGCTGAAATGCCAGAAACCGGTCCCCGGTAGCTTGTTTCCTTCCCAGTATAAGAATTGGCTTGGTAGCTTGGTCTGCCCTGTTTCCATGATGCACTGGGCCAGGGTCAGACTAATTTGCATATAGCCAAGTTCTGAGCTGGGATGGTGCAGTGAGCTAAAAAACGGTGATGGATCAAGCCCTGATATTTGGACTGGGTAAGAGTGGTCTGCTTAATTCAGACACTCTGTTCATCAGCACCCCTTTTCTGAATCATTTTTGCCCACCATAAGCGTGGAAGGGTATACTCAGATGTGAGTCCCTAGCTCATTGCACCATCAGGATTCAAGCAAGCCGGGCCGAAGACGGCTGAAATGCCAGAAACCGGTCCCCGGTAGCTTGTTTCCTTCCCAGTATAAGAATTGGCTTGGTAGTTTGGTCTGCCCTGTTCCCATGATGCACTGGGCCAGGGTCAGACTAATTTGCATATAGCCAAGTTCTGAGCTGGGATGGTGCAGTGAGCTAAAAAACGGTGATGGATCAAGCCCTGATCTACTGACTGGGTAAGAGTGGTCTGCTTAATTCAGACACTCTGTTCATCACCACCCCCTTTTCTGAATCATTTTTGTCCACCATAAGCGTGGAAGGGTATATTCAGATGTGAGTCCCTAGCTCATTGCACCATCAGGATTCAAGCAAGCCGGGCCGAAGACGGCTGAAATGCCAGAAACCGGTCCCGGTAGCTTGTTTCCTTCCCAGTGTAAGAATTGGCTTGGTAGTTTGGTCTGCCCTGTTCCCATGATGCACTGGGCCAGGGTCAGACTAATTTGCATATAGCCAGGTTCTGAGCTGGGATGGTGCAGTGATCAAAAAAACGGTGATGGATCAAGCCCTGATCTTTGGACTGGGTAAGAGTGGTCTGCTTAATTCGGACACTCTGTTCATCACCACCCCCTTTTCTGAATCATTTTTGTCCACCATAAGCGTGGAAGGGTATACTCAGATGTTAGTCCCTAGCTCATTGCACCATCAGGATTCAAGCAAGCCGGGCCGAAGACGGCTGAAATGCCAGAAACCGGTCCCCGGTAGCTTGTTTCCTTCCCAGTATAAGAATTGGCTTGGTAGTTTGGTCTGCCCTGTTCCCATGATGCACTGGGCCAGGGTCAGACTAATTTGCATATAGCCAAGTTCTGAGTTGGGATGGTGCAGTGAGCTAAAAAACTGTGATGGATCAAGCCCTGATCTTTGGACTGGGTAAGAGTGGTCTGCTTAATTCAGACACTCTGTTCATCACCACCCCCTTTTCTGAATCATTTTTGTCCACCATAAGCGTGGAAGGGTATACTCAGATGTGAGTCCCTAGCTCATTGCACCATCAGGATTCAAGCAAGCCTGGCCGAAGACGGCTGAAATGCCAGAAACCGGTTCCCGGTAGCTTGTTTCCTTCCCAGTATAAGAATTGGCTTGGTAGTTTGGTCTGCCCTGTTCCCATGATGCACTGGGCCAGGGTCAGACTAATTTGTATATAGCCAAGTTCTGAGCTGGGATGGTGCAGTGAGCTAAAAAACGGTGATGGATCAAGCCCTGATCTTGGGACTGGGTAAGAGTGGTCTGCTTAATTCAGACACTCTGTTCATCACCACCCCCTTTTCTGAATCATTTTTGCCCACCATAAGCGTGGAAAGGTATACTCAGATGTGAGTCCCTAGCTCATCGCACCATCAGGATTCAAGCAAGCCGGGCCGAAGACGGCTGAAATGCCAGAAACCGGTTCCCGGTAGCTTGTTTCCTTCCCAGTATAAGAATTGGCTTGGTAGTTTAGTCTGCCCTGTTCCCATGATGCACTGGGCCAGGGTCAGACTAATTTGCATATAGCCAAGTTCTGAGCTGGGATGGTGCAGTGAGCTAAAAAACGGTGATGGGTCAAGCCCTGATCTTTGGACTGGGTAAGAGTGGTCTGCTTAATTCGGACACTCTGTTCATCACCACCCCCTTTTCTGAATCATTTTTGTCCACCATAAGCGTGGAAGGGTATACTCAGATGTTTGTCCCTAGCTCATTGCACCATCAGGATTCAAGCAAGCCGGGCCGAAGACGGCTGAAATGCCAGAAACCGGTCCCCGGTAGCTTGTTTCCTTCCCAGTATAAGAATTGGCTTGGTAGTTTTGTCTGCCCTGTTCCCATGATGCACTGGGCCAGGGTCAGACTAATTTGCATATAGCCAAGTTCTGAGCTGGGATGGTGCAGTGAGCTAAAAAACTGTGATGGATCAAGCCCTGATCTTTGGACTGGGTAAGAGTGGTCTGCTTAATTCAGACACTCTGTTCATCACCACCCCCTTTTCTGAATCATTTTTGTCCACCATAAGCGTGGAAGGGTATACTCATATGTGAGTCCCTAGCTCATTGCACCATCAGGATTCAAGCAAGCCTGGCCGAAGACGGCTGAAATGCCAGAAACCGGTCCCCGGTAGCTTGTTTCCTTCCCAGTATAAGAATTGGCTTGGTAGTTTGGTCTGCCCTGTTCCCATGATGCACTGGGCCAGGGTCAGACTAATTTGCATATAGCCAAGTTCTGAGCTGGGATGGTGCAGTGAGCTAAAAAACGGTGATGGATCAAGCCCTGATCTTTGGACTGGGTAAGAGTGGTCTGCTTAATTCAGACACTCTGTTCATCACCACCCCCTTTTCTGAATCATTTTTGTCCACCATAAGCGTGGAAGGGTATACTCAGATGTTAGTCCCTAGCTCATTGCACCATCAGGATTCAAGCAAGCCGGGCCGAAGACGGATGAAATGCCAGAAACCGGTCCCCGGTAGCTTGTTTCCTTCCCAGTATAAGAATTGGCTTGGTAGTTTGGTCTGCCCTGTTCCCATGATGCACTGGGCCAGGGTCAGACTAATTTGCATATAGCCAAGTTCTGAGCTGGGATGGTGCAGTGAGCTAAAAAACTGTGATGGATCAAGCCCTGATCTTTGGACTGGGTAAGAATGGTCTGCTTAATTCAGACACTCTGTTCATCACCACCCCCTTTTCTGAATCATTTTTGTCCACCATAAGCGTGGAAGGGTATACTCAGATGTGAGTCCCTAGCTCATTGCACCATCAGGATTCAAGCAAGCCTGGCCGAAGACGGCTGAAATGCCAGAAACCGGTCCCCGGTAGCTTGTTTCCTTCCCAGTATAAGAATTGGCTTGGTAGTTTGGTCTGCCCTGTTCCCATGTTGCACTGGGCCAGGGTCAGACTAATTTGCATATAGCCAAGTTCTGAGCTGGGATGGTGCAGTGAGCTAAAAAACGGTGATGGATCAAGCCCTGATCTTTGGACTGGGTAAGAGTGGTCTGCTTAATTCAGACACTCTGTTCATCACCACCCCCTTTTCTGAATCATTTTTGTCCACCATAAGCGTGGAAGGGTATACTCAGATGTGAGTCCCTAGCTCATTGCACCATCAGGATTCAAGCAAGCCAGGCCGAAGACGGCTGAACTGCCAGAAACCGGTCCCCGGTAGCTTGTTTCCTTCCCAGTATAAGAATTGGCCTGGTAGTTTGGTCTGCCCTGTTCCCATGATGCACTGGGCCAGGGTCAGACTAATTTGCATATAGCCAAGTTCTGAGCTGGGATGGTGCAGTGAGCTAAAAAACGGTGATGGATCAAGCCCTGATCTTTGGACTGGGTAAGAGTGGTCTGCTTAATTCAGACACTCTGTTCATCACCACCCCCTTTTCTGAATCATTTTTGTCCACCATAATTGTGGAAGGGTATACTCAGATGTTAGTCCCTAGCTCATTGCACCATCAGGATTCAAGCAAGCCGGGCCGAAGACGGCTGAAATGCCAGAAACCGGTCCCCGGTAGCTTGTTTCCTTCCCAGTATAAGAATTGGCTTGGTAGTTTGGTCTGCCCTGTTCCCATGATGCACTGGGCCAGGGTCAGACTAATTTGCATATAGCCAAGTTCTGAGCTGGGATGGTGCAGTGAGCTAAAAAACGGTGATGGATCAAGCCCTGATTTTTGGACTGGGTAAGAGTGGTCTGCTTAATTCAGACACTGTGTTCATCACCACCCCCTTTTCTGAATCATTTTTGTCCACCATAAGCGTGGAAGGGTATACTCAGATGTGAGTCCCTAGCTCATTGCACCATCAGGATTCAAGCAAGCCGGGCCGAAGACGGCTGAAATGCCAGAAACCGGTCCCGGTAGCTTGTTTCCTTCCCAGTGTATGAATTGGCTTGGTAGTTTGGTCTGCCCTGTTCCCATGATGCACTGGGCCAGGGTCAGACTAATTTGCATATAGCCAGGTTCTGAGCTGGGATGGTGCAGTGATCTAAAAAACGGTGATGGATCAAGCCCTGATCTACTGACTGGGTAAGAGTGGTCTGCATAATTCAGACACTCTGTTCATCACCACCCCCTTTTCTGAATCATTTTTGTCCACCATAAGCGTGGAAGGATATACTCAGATGTGAGTCCCTAGCTCATTGCACCATCAGGATTCAAGCAAGCCGGGCCGAAGATGGCTGAAATGCCAGAAACCTGTCCCCGGTAGCTTGTTTCCTTCCAGGTATAAGAATTTGCTTGGTAGTTTGGTCTGCCCTGTTCCCATGATGCACTGGGCCAGTGTCAGACTAATTTGCATATAGCCAAGTTCTGAGCTGGGATGGTGCAGTGAGCTAAAAAACGGTGATGGATCAAGCCCTGATCTTTGGACTGGGTAAGAGTGGTCTGCTTAATTCAGACACTCTGTTCATCACCACTCCCTTTTCTGAATCATTTTTGTCCACAATAAGCGTGGAAGGGTATACTCAGATGTGAGTCCCTAGCTCATTGCACCATCAGGATTCAAGCACGCCGGGCCGAAGACGGCTGAAATGCCAGAAACCGGTCCCCGGTAGCTTGTTTCCTTCCCAGTATAAGAATTGGCTTGGTAGTTTGGTCTGCCCTGTTCCCATGATGCACTGGGCCAGGGTCAGACTAATTTGCATATAGCCAAGTTCTGAGCTGGGATGGTGCAGTGAGCGAAAAAACTGTGATGGATCAAGCCCTGATCTTTGGACTGGGTAAGAGTGGTCTGCTTAATTCAGACACTCTGTTCATCACCACCCCCTTTTCTGAATCATTTTTGTCCACCATAAGCGTGGAAGGGTATACTCAGATGTGAGTCCCTAGCTCATTGCACCATCAGGATTCAAGCAAGCCGGGCCGAAGACGGCTGAAATGCCAGAAACCGGTCCGGGTAGCTTGTTTCCTTCCCAGTGTATGAATTGGCTTGGTAGTTTGGTCTGCCCTGTTCCCATGATGCACTGGGCCAGGGTCAGACTAATTTGCATATAGCCAGGTTCTGAGCTGGGATGGTGCAGTGATCTAAAAAACGGTGATGGATCAAGCCCTGATCTTTGGACTGGGTAAGAGTGGTCTGCATAATTCAGACACTCTGTTCATCACCACCCCCTTTTCTGAATCAATTTTGTCCACCATAAGCGTGGAAGGATATACTCAGATGTGAGTCCCTAGCTCATTGCACCATCAGGATTCAAGCAAGCCGGGCGGAAGATGGCTGAAATGCCAGAAACCTGTCCCCGGTAGCTTGTTTCCTTCCCAGTATAAGAATTGGCTTGGTAGTTTGGTCTGCCCTGTTCCCATGATGCACTGGGCCAGTGTCAGACTAATTTGCATATAGCCAAGTTCTGAGCTGGGATGGTGCAGTGAGCTAAAAAACGGTGATGGATCAAGCCCTGATCTTTGGACTGGGTAAGAGTGGTCTGCTTAATTCAGACACTCTGTTCATCACCACCCCCTTTTCTGAATCATTTTTGTCCACAGTAAGCGTGGAAGGGTATACTCAGATGTGAGTCCCTAGCTCATTGCACCATCAGGATTCAAGCAAGCCGGGCCGAAGACGGCTGAAATGCCAGAAACCGGTCCCCGGTAGCTTGTTTCCTTCCCAGTATAAGAATTGGCTTGGTAGTTTGGTCTGCCCTGTTCCCATGATGCACTGGGCCAGGGTCAGACTAATTTGATATAGCCAAGTTCTGAGCTGGGATGGTGCAGTGAGCTAAAAACTGTGATGGATCAAGCCCTGATCTTTGGACTGGGTAAGAGTGGTCTGCTTAATTCAGACGCTGTGTTCATCACCACCCCCTTTTCTGAATCATTTTTGTCCACCATAAGCGTGGAAGGGTATACTCAGATGTGAGTCCCTAGCTCATTGCACCATCAGGATTCAAGCAAGCCTGGCCGAAGACGGCTGAAATGCCAGAAACCGGTCCCCGGTAGCTTGTTTCCTTCCCAGTATAAGAATTGGCTTGGTAGTTTGGTCTGCCCTGTTCCCATGATGCACTGGGCCAGGGTCAGACTAATTTGCATATAGCCAAGTTCTGAGCTGGGATGGTGCAGTGAGCTAAAAAACGGTGATGGATCAAGCCCTGATCTTTGGACTGGGTAAGAGTGGTCTGCTTAATTCAAACACTCTGTTCATCACCACCCCCTTTTCTAACTCATTTTTGTCCACCATAAGCGTGGAAGGGTATGCTCAGATGTGAGTCCCTAGCTCATTGCACCATCAGGATTCAAGCAAGCCGGGCCGAAGACGGCTGAAATGCCAGAAACCAGTCCCCGGTAGCTTGTTTCCTTCCCAGTATAAGAATTGGCTTGGTAGCTTGGTCTGCCCTGTTCCCATGATGCACTGGGCCAGGGTCAGACTAATTTGCATATAGCCAAGTTCTGAGCTGGGATGGTGCAGTGAGCTAAAAAACGGTGATGGATCAAGCCCTGATATTTGGACTGGGTAAGAGTGGTCTGCTTAATTCAGACACTCTGTTCATCAGCACCCCTTTTCTGAATCATTTTTGCCCACCATAAGCGTGGAAGGGTATACTCAGATGTGAGTCCCTAGCTCATTGCACCATCAGGATTCAAGCAAGCCGCGCCAAAGACGGCTGAAATGCCAGAAACCGGTCCCCGGTAGCTTGTTTCCTTCCCAGTATAAGAATTGGCTTGGTAGTTTGGTCTGCCCTGTTCCCATGATGCACTGGGCCAGGGTCAGACTAATTTGCATATAGCCAAGTTCTGAGCTGGGATGGTGCAGTGAGCTAAAAAACGGTGATGGATCAAGCCCTGATCTACTGACTGGGTAAGAGTGGTCTGCTTAATTCAGACACTCTGTTCATCACCACCCCCTTTTCTGAATCATTTTTGTCCACCATAAGCGTGGAAGGGTATACTCAGATGTGAGTCCCTAGCTCATTGCACCATCAGGATTCAAGCAAGCCGGGCCGAAGACGGCTGAAATGCCAGAAACCGGTCCCCGGTAGCTTGTTTTCTTCCCAGTATAAGAATTGGCTTGGTAGTTTGGTCTGCCCTGTTCCCATGATGCACTGGGCCAGGGTCAGACTAATTTGCATATAGCCAAGTTCTGAGCTGGGATGGTGCAGTGAGCTAAAAAACGGTGATGGATCATGACCTGATCTTTGGACTGGGTAAGAGTGGTCTGCTTAATTCAGACACTCTGTTCATCACCACCCCCTTTTCTGAATCATTTTTGTCCACCATAAGCGTGGAAGGGTATACTCAGATGTGAGTCCCTAGCTCATTGCACCATCAGGATTCTAGCAAGCCTGGCCAAAGACGGCTGAAATGCCAGAAACCGGTCCCCGGTAGCTTGTTTCCTTCCCAGTATAAGAATTGGCTTGGTAGTTTGGTCTGCCCTGTTCCCATGATGCACTGGGCCAGGGTCAGACTAATTTGCATATAGCCAAGTTCTGAGCTGGGATGGTGCAGTGAGCTAAAAAATGGTGATGGATCAAGCCCTGATCTTTGGACTGGGTAAGAGTGGTCTGCTTAATTCAGACACTCTGTTCATCACCACCCCCTTTTCTGAATCATTTTTGTCCACCATAAGCGTGGAAGGGTATACTCAGATGTGAGTCCCTAGCTCATTGCACCATCAAGATTCAAGCAAGCCGGGCCGAAGACGGCTGAAATGCCAGAAACCGGTCCCCGGTAGCTTGTTTCCTTCCCAGTATAAGAATTGGCTTGGTAGTTTGGTCTGCCCTGTTCCCATGATGCACTGGGCCAGGTCAGACTAATTTGCATATAGCCAAGTTCTGAGCTGGGATGGTGCAGTGAGCTAAAAAACGGTGATGGATCAAGCCCTGATCTTTGGACTGGGTAAGAGTGGTCTGCTTAATTCAGACACTCTGTTCATCACCACCCCGTTTTCTGAATCGTTTTTGTCCACCATAAGCGTGGAAGGGTATACTCAGATGTGAGTCCCTAGCTCATTGCACCATCAGGATTCAAGCAAGCCTGGCCGAAGACGGCTGAAATTCCAGAAACCGGTCCCCGGTAGCTTGTTTTCTTCCCAGTATAAGAATTGGCTTGGTAGTTTGGTCTGCCCTGTTCCCATGATGCACTGGGCCAGGGTCAGACTAATTTGCATATAGCTAAGTTCTGAGCTGGGATGGTGCAGTGAGCTAAAAAACGGTGATGGATCAAGCCCTGATCTTTGGACTGGGTAAGAGTGGTCTGCTTAATTCAGACACTCTGTTCATCACCACCCCCTTTTCTGAATCATTTTTGTCCACCATAAGCGTGGAAGGGTATACTCAGATGTGAGTCCCTAGCTCATTGCACCATCAGGATTCAAGCAAGCCGGGCCGAAGTCGGCTGAAATGCCAGAAACCGGTCCCCGGTAGCTTGTTTCCTTCCCAGTATAAGAATTGGCTTGGTAGTTTGGTCTGCCCTGTTCCCATGATGCACTGGGCCAGGGTCAGACTAATTTGCATATAGCCAAGTTCTGAGCTGGGATGGTGCAGTGAGCTAAAAAACTGTGATGGATCAAGCCCTGATCTTTGGACTGGGTAAGAGTGGTCTGCTTAATTCAGACACTCTGTTCATCACCACCCCCTTTTCTGAATCATTTTTGTCCACCATAAGCGTGGAAGGGTATACTCAGATGTGAGTCCCTAGCTCATTGCACCATCAGGATTCAAGCAAGCCTGGCCGAAGACGGCTGAAATGCCAGAAACCGGTCCCCGGTAGCTTGTTTCCTTCCCAGTATAAGAATTGGCTTGGTAGTTTGGTCTGCCCTGTTCCCATGATGCACTGGGCAAGGGTCAGACTAATTTGCATATAGCCAAGTTCTGAGCTGGGATGGTGCAGTGAGCTAAAAAACGGTGATGGATCAAGCCCTGATCTTTGGACTGGGTAAGAGTGGTCTGCTTAATTCAGACACTCTGTTCATCACCACCCCCTTTTCTGAATCATTTTTGTCCACCATAAGCGTGGAAGGGTATACTCAGATGTTAGTCCCTAGCTCATTACACCATCAGGATTCAAGCAAGCCGGGCCGAAGACGGCTGAAATGCCAGAAACCGGTCCCCGGTAGCTTGTTTCCTTCCCAGTATAAGAATTGGCTTGGTAGTTTGGTCTGCCCTGTTCCCATGATGCACTGGGCCAGGGTCAGACTAATTTGCACATAGCCAAGTTCTGAGCTGGGATGGTGCAGTGAGCTAAAAAAACTGTGATGGATCAAGCCCTGATCTTTGGACTGGGTAAGAGTGGTCTGCCTAATTCAGACACTCTGTTCATCACCACCCCCTTTTCTGAATCATTTTTGTCCACCATAAGCGTGGAAGGGTATACTCAGATGTGAGTCCCTAGCTCATTGCACCATCAGGATTCAAGCAAGCCTGGCCGAAGACGGCTGAAATGCCAGAAACCGGTCCACGGTAGCTTGTTTCCTTCCCAATATAAGAATTGGCTTGGTAGTTTGGTCTGCCCTGTTCCCATGTTGCACTGGGCCAGGGTCAGACTAATTTGCATATAGCCAAGTTCTGAGCTGGGATGGTGCAGTGAGCTAAAAAACGGTGATGGATCAAGCCCTGATCTTTGGACTGGGTAAGAGTGGTCTGCTTAATTCAGACACTCTGTTCATCACCACCCCCTTTTCTGAATCATTTTTGTCCACCATAATCGTGGAAGGGTATACTCAGATGTTAGTCCCTAGCTCATTGCACCATCAGGATTCAAGCAAGCCGGGCTGAAGACGGCTGAAATGCCAGAAACCGGTCCCGGTAGCTTGTTTCCTTCCCAGTATAAGAATTGGCTTGGTAGTTTGGTCTGCCCTGTTCCCATGATGCACTGGGCCAGGGTCAGACTAATTTGCATATAGCCAAGTTCTGAGCTGGGATGGTGCAGTGAGCTAAAAAACGGTGATGGATCAAGCCCTGATCTTTGGACTGGGTAAGAGTGGTCTGCCTAATTCAGACACTCTGTTCATCACCACCCCCTTTTCTGAATCATTTTTGCCCACCATAAGCGTGGAAGGGTATACTCAGATGTGAGTCCCTAGCTCATTGCACCATCAGGATTCAAGCAAGCCGGGCCGAAGACGGCTGAAATGCCAGAAACCGGTCCCCGGTAGATTGTTTCCTTCCCAGTATAAGAATTGGCTTGGTAGTTTGGTCTGCCCTGTTCCCATGATGCACTGGGCCAGGGTCAGACTAATTTGCATATAGCCAAGTTCTGAGCTGGGATGGTGCAGTGAGCTAAAAAACTGTGATGGATCAAGCCCTGATCTTTGGACTGGGTAAGAGTGGTCTGCTTAATT
The DNA here is from genome assembly GCF_964263255.1 of Lissotriton vulgaris. Classification (NCBI taxonomy): domain Eukaryota; kingdom Metazoa; phylum Chordata; class Amphibia; order Caudata; family Salamandridae; genus Lissotriton; species Lissotriton vulgaris. The sequence continues at coordinate 49,482 of NW_028245677.1, forward strand.
CAGACACTGTGTTCATCACCACCCCCTTTTCTGAATCATTTTTGTCCACCATAAGCGTGGAAGGGTATACTCAGATGTGAGTCCCTAGCTCATTGCACCATCAGGATTCAAGCAAGCCTGGCCGAAGACGGCTGAAATGCCAGAAACCGGTCCACGGTAGCTTGTTTCCTTCCCAATATAAGAATTGGCTTGGTAGTTTGGTCTGCCCTGTTCCCATGTTGCACTGGGCCAGGGTCAGACTAATTTGCATATAGCCAAGTTCTGAGCTGGGATGGTGCAGTGAGCTAAAAAACGGTGATGGATCAAGCCCTGATCTTTGGACTGGGTAAGAGTGGTCTGCTTAATTCAGACACTCTGTTCATCACCACCCCCTTTTCTGAATCATTTTTGTCCACCATAATCGTGGAAGGGTATACTCAGATGTTAGTCCCTAGCTCATTGCACCATCAGGATTCAAGCAAGCCGGGCTGAAGACGGCTGAAATGCCAGAAACCGGTCCCGGTAGCTTGTTTCCTTCCCAGTATAAGAATTGGCTTGGTAGTTTGGTCTGCCCTGTTCCCATGATGCACTGGGCCAGGGTCAGACTAATTTGCATATAGCCAAGTTCTGAGCTGGGATGGTGCAGTGAGCTAAAAAACGGTGATGGATCAAGCCCTGATCTTTGGACTGGGTAAGAGTGGTCTGCCTAATTCAGACACTCTGTTCATCACCACCCCCTTTTCTGAATCATTTTTGCCCACCATAAGCGTGGAAGGGTATACTCAGATGTGAGTCCCTAGCTCATTGCACCATCAGGATTCAAGCAAGCCGGGCCGAAGACGGCTGAAATGCCAGAAACCGGTCCCCGGTAGCTTGTTTCCTTCCCAGTATAAGAATTGGCTTGGTAGTTTGGTCTGCCCTGTTCCCATGATGCACTGGGCCAGGGTCAGACTAATTTGCATATAGCCAAGTTCTGAGCTGGGATGGTGCAGTGAGCTAAAAAACGGTGATGGATCAAGCCCTGATCTTTGGACTGGGTAAGAGTGGTCTGCTTAATTCAGACACTGTGTTCATCACCACCCCCTTTTCTGAATCATTTTTGTCCACCATAAGCGTGGAAGGGTATACTCAGATGTGAGTCCCTAGCTCATTGCACCATCAGGATTCAAGCAAGCCGGGCCGAAGACGGCTGAAATGCCAGAAACCGGTCCCGGTAGCTTGTTTCCTTCCGAGTGTATGAATTGGCTTGGTAGTTTGGTCTGCCCTGTTCCCATGATGCACTGGGCCAGGGTCAGACTAATTTGCATATAGCCAGGTTCTGAGCTGGGATGGTGCAGTGATCTAAAAAACGGTGATAGATCAAGCCCTGATCTTTGGACTGGGTAAGAGTGGTCTGCATAAATCAGACACTCTGTTCATCACCACCCCCTTTTCTGAATCATTTTTGTCCACCATAAGCGTGGAAGGATATACTCAGATGTGAGTCCCTAGCTCATTGCACCATCAGGATTCAAGCAAGCCGGGCCGAAGATGGCTGAAATGCCAGAAACCTGTCCCCGGTAGCTTGTTTCCTTCCCAGTATAAGAATTGGCTTGGTAGTTTGGTCTGCCCTGTTCCCATGATGCACTGGGCCAGTGTCAGACTAATTTGCATATAGCCAAGTTCTGAGCTGGGATGGTGCAGTGAGCTAAAAAACGGTGATGGATCAAGCCCTGATATTTGGACTGGGTAAGAGTGGTCTGCTTAATTCAGACACTCTGTTCATCACCACCCCCTTTTCTGAATCATTTTTGTCCACAATAAGCGTGGAAGGGTATACTCAGATGTGAGTCCCTAGCTCATTGCACCATCAGGATTCAAGCAAGCCTGGCCGAAGACGGCTGAAATGCCAGAAACCGGTCCCCGGTAGCTTGTTTCCTTCCCAGTATAAGAATTGGCTTGGTAGTTTGGTCTCCCCTGTTCCCATGATGCACTGGTCCAGGTCAGACTAATTTGCATATAGCCAAGTTCTGAGCTGGGATGGTGCAGTGAGCTAAAAAACGGTGATGGATCAAGCCCTGATCTTTGGACTGGGTAAGAGTAGTCTGCTTAATTCGGACACTCTGTTCATCACCACCCCCTTTTCTGAATCGTTTTTGTCCACCATAAGCGTGGAAGGGTATACTCAGATGTGAGTCCCTAGCTCATTGCACCATCAGGATTCAAGCAAGCCTGGCCGAAGATGGCTGAAATTCCAGAAACCGGTCCCCGGTAGCTTGTTTTCTTCCCAGTATAAGAATTGGCTTGGTAGTTTGGTCTGCCCTGTTCCCATGATGCACTGGGCCAGGGTCAGACTAATTTGCATATAGCTAAGTTCTGAGCTGGGATGGTGCAGTGAGCTAAAAAACGGTGATGGATCAAGCCCTGATCTTTGGACTGGGTAAGAGTGGTCTGCTTAATTCAGACACTCTGTTCATCACCACCCCCTTTTCTGAATCATTTTTGTCCACCATAAGCGTGGAAGGGTATACTCAGATGTGAGTCCCTAGCTCATTGCACCATCAGGATTCAAGCAAGCCGGGCCGAAGTCGGCTGAAATGCCAGAAACCGGTCCCCGGTAGCTTGTTTCCTTCCCAGTATAAGAATTGGCTTGGTAGTTTGGTCTGCCCTGTTCCCATGATGCACTGGGCCAGGGTCAGACTAATTTGCATATAGCCAAGTTCTGAGCTGGGATGGTGCAGTGAGCTAAAAAACTGTGATGGATCAAGCCCTGATCTTTGGACTGGGTAAGAGTGGTCTGCTTAATTCAGACACTCTGTTCATCACCACCCCCTTTTCTGAATCATTTTTGTCCACCATAAGCGTGGAAGGGTATACTCAGATGTGAGTCCCTAGCTCATTGCACCATCAGGATTCAAGCAAGCCTGGCCGAAGACGGCTGAAATGCCAGAAACCGGTCCCCGGTAGCTTGTTTCCTTCCCAATATAAGAATTGGCTTGGTAGTTTGGTCTGCCCTGTTCCCATGATGCACTGGGCAAGGGTCAGACTAATTTGCATATAGCCAAGTTCTGAGCTGGGATGGTGCAGTGAGCTAAAAAACGGTGATGGATCAAGCCCTGATCTTTGGACTGGGTAAGAGTGGTCTGCTTAATTCAGACACTCTGTTCATCACCACCCCCTTTTCTGAATCATTTTTGTCCACCATAAGCGTGGAAGGGTATACTCAGATGTTAGTCCCTAGCTCATTACACCATCAGGATTCAAGCAAGCCGGGCCGAAGACGGCTGAAATGCCAGAAACCGGTCCCCGGTAGCTTGTTTCCTTCCCAGTATAAGAATTGGCTTGGTAGTTTGGTCTGCCCTGTTCCCATGATGCACTGGGCCAGGGTCAGACTAATTTGCACATAGCCAAGTTCTGAGCTGGGATGGTGCAGTGAGCTAAAAAAACTGTGATGGATCAAGCCCTGATCTTTGGACTGGGTAAGAGTGGTCTGCTTAATTCAGACACTCTGTTCATCACCACCCCCTTTTCTGAATCATTTTTGTCCACCATAAGCGTGGAAGGGTATACTCAGATGTGAGTCCCTAGCTCATTGCACCATCAGGATTCAAGCAAGCCTGGCCGAAGACGGCTGAAATGCCAGAAACCGGTCCCCGGTAGCTTGTTTCCTTCCCAATATAAGAATTGGCTTGGTAGTTTGGTCTGCCCTGTTCCCATGTTGCACTGGGCCAGGGTCAGACTAATTTGCATATAGCCAAGTTCTGAGCTGGGATGGTGCAGTGAGCTAAAAAACGGTGATGGATCAAGCCCTGATCTTTGGACTGGGTAAGAGTGGTCTGCTTAATTCAGACACTCTGTTCATCACCACCCCCTTTTCTGAATCATTTTTGTCCACCATAATCGTGGAAGGGTATACTCAGATGTTAGTCCCTAGCTCATTGCACCATCAGGATTCAAGCAAGCCGGGCGGAAGACGGCTGAAATGCCAGAAACCGGTCCCGGTAGCTTGTTTCCTTCCGAGTGTATGAATTGGCTTGGTAGTTTGGTCTGCCCTGTTCCCATGATGCACTGGGCCAGGGTCAGACTAATTTGCATATAGCCAGATTCTGAGCTGGGATGGTGCAGTGATCTAAAAAACGGTGATAGATCAAGCCCTGATCTTTGGACTGGGTAAGAGTGGTCTGCATGAATCAGACACTCTGTTCATCACCACCCCCTTTTCTGAATCATTTTTGTCCACCATAAGCGTGGAAGGATATACTCAGATGTGAGTCCCTAGCTCATTGCACCATCAGGATTCAAGCAAGCCGGGCCGAAGATGGCTGAAATGCCAGAAACCTGTCCCCGGTAGCTTGTTTCCTTCCCAGTATAAGAATTGGCTTGGTAGTTTGGTCTGCCCTGTTCCCATGATGCACTGGGCCAGTGTCAGACTAATTTGCATATAGCCAAGTTCTGAGCTGGGATGGTGCAGTGAGCTAAAAAACGGTGATGGATCAAGCCCTGATCTTTGGACTGGGTAAGAGTGGTCTGCTTAATTCAGACACTCTGTTCATCACCACCCCCTTTTCTGAATCATTTTTGTCCACAATAAGCGTGGAAGGGTATACTCAGATGTGAGTCCCTAGCTCATTGCACCATCAGGATTCAAGCAAGCCGGGCCGAAGACGGCTGAAATGCCAAAAACCGGTCCCCGGTAGCTTGTTTCCTTCCCAGTATAAGAATTGGCTTGGTAGTTTGGTCTGCCCTGTTCCCATGATGCACTGGGCCAGGGTCAGACTAATTTGCATATAGCCAAGTTCTGAGCTGGGATGGTGCAGTGAGCTAAAAAACTGTGATGGATCAAGCCCTGATCTTTGGACTGGGTAAGAGTGGTCTGCTTAATTCAGACACTCTGTTCATCACCACCCCCTTTTCTGAATCATTTTTGTCCACCATAAGCGTGGAAGGGTATACTCAGATGTGAGTCCCTAGCTCATTGCACCATCAGGATTCAAGCAAGCCGGGCCGAAGACGGCTGAAATGCCAGAAACCGGTCCCGGTAGCTTGTTTCCTTCCCAGTGTATGAATTGGCTTGGTAGTTTGGTCTGCCCTGTTCCCATGATGCACTGGGCCAGGGTCAGACTAATTTGCATATAGCCAGGTTCTGAGCTGGGATGGTGCAGTGATCTAAAAAACGGTGATGGATCAAGCCCCGATCTTTGGACTGGGTAAGAGTGGTCTGCATAATTCAGACACTCTGTTCATCACCACCCCCTTTTCTGAATCATTTTTGTCCACCATAAGCGTGGAAGGATATACTCAGATGTGAGTCCCTAGCTCATTGCACCATCAGGATTCAAGCAAGCCGGGCCGAAGATGGCTGAAATGCCAGAAACCTGTCCCCGGTAGCTTGTTTCCTTCCCAGTATAAGAATTGGCTTGGTAGTTTGGTCTGCCCTGTTCCCATGATGCACTGGGCCAGGGTCAGACTAATTTGCATATAGCCAAGTTCTGAGCTGGGATGGTGCAGTGAGCTAAAAAACTGTGATGGATCAAGCCCTGATCTTTGGACTGGGTAAGAGTGGTCTGCTTAATTCAGACACTCTGTTCATCACCACCCCCTTTTCTGAATCATTTTTGTCCACCATAAGCGTGGAAGGGTATACTCAGATGTGAGTCCCTAGCTCATTGCACCATCAGGATTCAAGCAAGCCTGGCCGAAGACGGCTGAAATGCCAGAAACCGGTCCCCGGTAGCTTGTTTCCTTCCCAGTATAAGAATTGGCTTGGTAGTTTGGTCTGCCCTGTTCCCATGATGCACTGGGCAAGGGTCAGACTAATTTGCATATAGCCAAGTTCTGAGCTGGGATGGTGCAGTGAGCTAAAAAACGGTGATGGATCAAGCCCTGATCTTTGGACTGGGTAAGAGTGGTCTGCTTAATTCAGACACTCTGTTCATCACCACCCCCTTTTCTGAATCATTTTTGTCCACCATAAGCGTGGAAGGGTATACTCAGATGTTAGTCCCTAGCTCATTACACCATCAGGATTCAAGCAAGCCGGGCCGAAGACGGCTGAAATGCCAGAAACCGGTCCCCGGTAGCTTGTTTCCTTCCCAGTATAAGAATTGGCTTGGTAGTTTGGTCTGCCCTGTTCCCATGATGCACTGGGCCAGGGTCAGACTAATTTGCACATAGCCAAGTTCTGAGCTGGGATGGTGCAGTGAGCTAAAAAAACTGTGATGGATCAAGCCCTGATCTTTGGACTGGGTAAGAGTGGTCTGCTTAATTCAGACACTCTGTTCATCACCACCCCCTTTTCTGAATCATTTTTGTCCACCATAAGCGTGGAAGGGTATACTCAGATGTGAGTCCCTAGCTCATTGCACCATCAGGATTCAAGCAAGCCTAGCCGAAGACGGCTGAAATGCCAGAAACCGGTCCCCGGTAGCTTGTTTCCTTCCCAATATAAGAATTGGCTTGGTAGTTTGGTCTGCCCTGTTCCCATGTTGCACTGGGCCAGGGTCAGACTAATTTGCATATAGCCAAGTTCTGAGCTGGGATGGTGCAGTGAGCTAAAAAACGGTGATGGATCAAGCCCTGATCTTTGGACTGGGTAAGAGTGGTCTGCTTAATTCAGACACTCTGTTCATCACCACCCCCTTTTCTGAATCATTTTTGTCCACCATAATCGTGGAAGGGTATACTCAGATGTTAGTCCCTAGCTCATTGCACCATCAGGATTCAAGCAAGCCGGGCGGAAGACGGCTGAAATGCCAGAAACCGGTCCCGGTAGCTTGTTTCCTTCCCAGTATAAGAATTGGCTTGGTAGTTTGGTCTGCCCTGTTCCCATGATGCACTGGGCCAGGGTCAGACTAATTTGCATATAGCCAAGTTCTGAGCTGGGATGGTGCAGTGAGCTAAAAAACGATGATGGATCAAGCCCTGATCTTTGGACTGGGTAAGAGTGGTCTGCCTAATTCAGACACTCTGTTCATCACCACCCCCTTTTCTGAATCATTTTTGCCCACCATAAGCGTGGAAGGGTATACTCAGATGTGAGTCCCTAGCTCATTGCACCATCAGGATTCAAGCAAGCCGGGCCGAAGACGGCTGAAATGCCAGAAACCGGTCCCCGGTAGCTTGTTTCCTTCCCAGTATAAGAATTGGCTTGGTAGTTTGGTCTGCCCTGTTCCCATGATGCACTGGGCCAGGGTCAGACTAATTTGCATATAGCCAAGTTCTGAGCTGGGATGGTGCAGTGAGCTAAAAAACGGTGATGGATCAAGCCCTGATCTTTGGACTGGGTAAGAGTGGTCTGCTTAATTCAGACACTGTGTTCATCACCACCCCCTTTTCTGAATCATTTTTGTCCACCATAAGCGTGGAAGGGTATACTCAGATGTGAGTCCCTAGCTCATTGCACCATCAGGATTCAAGCAAGCCGGGCCGAAGACGGCTGAAATGCCAGAAACCGGTCCCGGTAGCTTGTTTCCTTCCGAGTGTATGAATTGGCTTGGTAGTTTGGTCTGCCCTGTTCCCATGATGCACTGGGCCAGGGTCAGACTAATTTGCATATAGCCAGGTTCTGAGCTGGGATGGTGCAGTGATCTAAAAAACGATGATGGATCAAGCCCTGATCTTTGGACTGGGTAAGAGTGGTCTGCCTAATTCAGACACTCTGTTCATCACCACCCCCTTTTCTGAATCATTTTTGTCCACCATAAGCGTGGAAGGGTATACTCAGATGTGAGTCCCTAGCTCATTGCACCATCAGGATTCAAGCAAGCCGGGCCGAAGATGGCTGAAATGCCAGAAACCGGTCCCCGGTAGCTTGTTTCCTTCCCAATATAAGAATTGGCTTGGTAGTTTGGTCTGCCCTGTTCCCATGTTGCACTGGGCCAGGGTCAGACTAATTTGCATATAGCCAAGTTCTGAGCTGGGATGGTGCAGTGAGCTAAAAAACGGTGATGGATCAAGCCCTGATCTTTGGACTGGGTAAGAGTGGTCTGCTTAATTCAGACACTCTGTTCATCACCACCCCCTTTTCTGAATCATTTTTGTCCACAATAAGCGTGGAAGGGTATACTCAGATGTGAGTCCCTAGCTCATTGCACCATCAGGATTCAAGCAAGCCGGGCCGAAGACGGCTGAAATGCCAAAAACCGGTCCCCGGTAGCTTGTTTCCTTCCCAGTATAAGAATTGGCTTGGTAGTTTGGTCTGCCCTGTTCCCATGATGCACTGGGCCAGGGTCAGACTAATTTGCATATAGCCAAGTTCTGAGCTGGGATGGTGCAGTGAGCTAAAAAACTGTGATGGATCAAGCCCTGATCTTTGGACTGGGTAAGAGTGGTCTGCTTAATTCAGACACTCTGTTCATCACCACCCCCTTTTCTGAATCATTTTTGTCCACCATAAGCGTGGAAGGGTATACTCAGATGTGAGTCCCTAGCTCATTGCACCATCAGGATTCAAGCAAGCCTGGCCGAAGACGGCTGAAATGCCAGAAACCGGTCCCCGGTAGCTTGTTTCCTTCCCAGTATAAGAATTGGCTTGGTAGTTTGGTCTTCCCTGTTCCCATGATGCACTGGGCCAGGGTCAGACTAATTTGCATATAGCCAAGTTCTGAGCTGGGATGGTGCAGTGAGCTAAAAAACGGTGATGGATCAAGCCCTGATCTTTGGACTGGGTAAGAGTGGTCTGCTTAATTCAGACACTCTGTTCATCACCACCCCCTTTTCTGAATCATTTTTGTCCACCATAAGCGTGGAAGGGTATACTCAGATGTGAGTCCCTAGCTCATTGCACCATCAGGATTCAAGCAAGCCGGGCCGAAGACGGCTGAAATGCCAGAAACCGGTCCCGGTAGCTTGTTTCCTTCCCGGTGTATGAATTGGCTTGGTAGTTTGGTCTGCCCTGTTCCCATGATGCACTGGGCCAGGGTCAGACTAATTTGCATATAGCCAGGTTCTGAGCTGGGATGGTGCAGTGATCTAAAAAACGGTGATGGATCAAGCCCCGATCTTTGGACTGGGTAAGAGTGGTCTGCATAATTCAGACACTCTGTTCATCACCACCCCCTTTTCTGAATCATTTTTGTCCACCATAAGCGTGGAAGGATATACTCAGATGTGAGTCCCTAGCTCATTGCACCATCAGGATTCAAGCAAGCCGGGCCGAAGATGGCTGAAATGCCAGAAACCTGTCCCCGGTAGCTTGTTTCCTTCCCAGTATAAGAATTGGCTTGGTAGTTTGGTCTGCCCTGTTCCCATGATGCACTGGGCCAGGGTCAGACTAATTTGCATATAGCCAAGTTCTGAGCTGGGATGGTGCAGTGAGCTAAAAAACTGTGATGGATCAAGCCCTGATCTTTGGACTGGGTAAGAGTGGTCTGCTTAATTCAGACACTCTGTTCATCACCACCCCCTTTTCTGAATCATTTTTGTCCACCATAAGCGTGGAAGGGTATACTCAGATGTGAGTCCCTAGCTCATTGCACCATCAGGATTCAAGCAAGCCTGGCCGAAGACGGCTGAAATGCCAGAAACCGGTCCCCGGTAGCTTGTTTCCTTCCCAGTATAAGAATTGGCTTGGTAGTTTGGTCTGCCCTGTTCCCATGATGCACTGGGCAAGGGTCAGACTAATTTGCATATAGCCAAGTTCTGAGCTGGGATGGTGCAGTGAGCTAAAAAACGGTGATGGATCAAGCCCTGATCTTTGGACTGGGTAAGAGTGGTCTGCTTAATTCAGACACTCTGTTCATCACCACCCCCTTTTCTGAATCATTTTTGTCCACCATAAGCGTGGAAGGGTATACTCAGATGTTAGTCCCTAGCTCATTACACCATCAGGATTCAAGCAAGCCGGGCCGAAGACGGCTGAAATGCCAGAAACCGGTCCCCGGTAGCTTGTTTCCTTCCCAGTATAAGAATTGGCTTGGTAGTTTGGTCTGCCCTGTTCCCATGATGCACTGGGCCAGGGTCAGACTAATTTGCACATAGCCAAGTTCTGAGCTGGGATGGTGCAGTGAGCTAAAAAAACTGTGATGGATCAAGCCCTGATCTTTGGACTGGGTAAGAGTGGTCTGCTTAATTCAGACACTCTGTTCATCACCACCCCCTTTTCTGAATCATTTTTGTCCACCATAAGCGTGGAAGGGTATACTCAGATGTGAGTCCCTAGCTCATTGCACCATCAGGATTCAAGCAAGCCTAGCCGAAGACGGCTGAAATGCCAGAAACCGGTCCCCGGTAGCTTGTTTCCTTCCCAATATAAGAATTGGCTTGGTAGTTTGGTCTGCCCTGTTCCCATGTTGCACTGGGCCAGGGTCAGACTAATTTGCATATAGCCAAGTTCTGAGCTGGGATGGTGCAGTGAGCTAAAAAACGGTGATGGATCAAGCCCTGATCTTTGGACTGGGTAAGAGTGGTCTGCTTAATTCAGACACTCTGTTCATCACCACCCCCTTTTCTGAATCATTTTTGTCCACCATAATCGTGGAAGGGTATACTCAGATGTTAGTCCCTAGCTCATTGCACCATCAGGATTCAAGCAAGCCGGGCGGAAGACGGCTGAAATGCCAGAAACCGGTCCCGGTAGCTTGTTTCCTTCCCAGTATAAGAATTGGCTTGGTAGTTTGGTCTGCCCTGTTCCCATGATGCACTGGGCCAGGGTCAGACTAATTTGCATATAGCCAAGTTCTGAGCTGGGATGGTGCAGTGAGCTAAAAAACGATGATGGATCAAGCCCTGATCTTTGGACTGGGTAAGAGTGGTCTGCCTAATTCAGACACTCTGTTCATCACCACCCCCTTTTCTGAATCATTTTTGCCCACCATAAGCGTGGAAGGGTATACTCAGATGTGAGTCCCTAGCTCATTGCACCATCAGGATTCAAGCAAGCCGGGCCGAAGACGGCTGAAATGCCAGAAACCGGTCCCCGGTAGCTTGTTTCCTTCCCAGTATAAGAATTGGCTTGGTAGTTTGGTCTGCCCTGTTCCCATGATGCACTGGGCCAGGGTCAGACTAATTTGCATATAGCCAAGTTCTGAGCTGGGATGGTGCAGTGAGCTAAAAAACGGTGATGGATCAAGCCCTGATCTTTGGACTGGGTAAGAGTGGTCTGCTTAATTCAGACACTGTGTTCATCACCACCCCCTTTTCTGAATCATTTTTGTCCATTATAAGCGTGGAAGGGTATACTCAGATGTGAGTCCCTAGCTCATTGCACCATCAGGATTCAAGCAAGCCGGGCCGAAGACGGCTGAAATGCCAGAAACCGGTCCCGGTAGCTTGTTTCCTTCCGAGTGTATGAATTGGCTTGGTAGTTTGGTCTGCCCTGTTCCCATGATGCACTGGGCCAGGGTCAGACTAATTTGCATATAGCCAGGTTCTGAGCTGGGATGGTGCAGTGATCTAAAAAACGATGATGGATCAAGCCCTGATCTTTGGACTGGGTAAGAGTGGTCTGCCTAATTCAGACACTCTGTTCATCACCACCCCCTTTTCTGAATCATTTTTGTCCACCATAAGCGTGGAAGGGTATACTCAGATGTGAGTCCCTAGCTCATTGCACCATCAGGATTCAAGCAAGCCGGGCCGAAGATGGCTGAAATGCCAGAAACCGGTCCCCGGTAGCTTGTTTCCTTCCCAATATAAGAATTGGCTTGGTAGTTTGGTCTGCCCTGTTCCCATGTTGCACTGGGCCAGGGTCAGACTAATTTGCATATAGCCAAGTTCTGAGCTGGGATGGTGCAGTGAGCTAAAAAACGGTGATGGATCAAGCCCTGATCTTTGGACTGGGTAAGAGTGGTCTGCTTAATTCAGACACTCTGTTCATCACCACCCCCTTTTCTGAATCATTTTTGTCCACAATAAGCGTGGAAGGGTATACTCAGATGTGAGTCCCTAGCTCATTGCACCATCAGGATTCAAGCAAGCCGGGCCGAAGACGGCTGAAATGCCAGAAACCGGTCCCCGGTAGCTTGTTTCCTTCCCAGTATAAGAATTGGCTTGGTAGTTTGGTCTGCCCTGTTCCCATGATGCACTGGGCCAGGGTCAGACTAATTTGCATATAGCCAAGTTCTGAGCTGGGATGGTGCAGTGAGCTAAAAAACGGTGATGGATCAAGCCCTGATCTTTGGACTGGGTAAGAGTGGTCTGCTTAATTCAGACACTCTGTTCATCACCACCCCCTTTTCTGAATCATTTTTGTCCACAATAAGCGTGGAAGGGTATACTCAGATGTGAGTCCCTAGCTCATTGCACCATCAGGATTCAAGCAAGCCGGGCCGAAGACGGCTGAAATGCCAGAAACCGGTCCCCGGTAGCTTGTTTCCTTCCCAGTATAAGAATTGGCTTGGTAGTTTGGTCTGCCCTGTTCCCATGATGCACTGGGCCAGGGTCAGACTAATTTGCATATAGCCAAGTTCTGAGCTGGGATGGTGCAGTGAGCTAAAAAACTGTGATGGATCAAGCCCTGATCTTTGGACTGGGTAAGAGTGGTCTGCTTAATTCAGACACTCTGTTCATCACCACCCCCTTTTCTGAATCATTTTTGTCCACCATAAGCGTGGAAGGGTATACTCAGATGTGAGTCCCTAGCTCATTGCACCATCAGGATTCAAGCAAGCCTGGCCGAAGACGGCTGAAATGCCAGAAACCGGTCCCCGGTAGCTTGTTTCCTTCCCAGTATAAGAATTGGCTTGGTAGTTTGGTCTGCCCTGTTCCCATGATGCACTGGGCCAGGGTCAGACTAATTTGCATATAGCCAAGTTCTGAGCTGGGATGGTGCAGTGAGCTAAAAAACGGTGATGGATCAAGCCCTGATCTTTGGACTGGGTAAGAGTGGTCTGCTTAATTCAGACACTCTGTTCATCACCACCCCCTTTTCTGAATCATTTTTGTCCACCATAAGCGTGGAAGGGTATACTCAGATGTGAGTCCCTAGCTCATTGCACCATCAGGATTCAAGCAAGCCGGGCCGAAGACGGCTGAAATGCCAGAAACCGGTCCCGGTAGCTTGTTTCCTTCCCAGTGTATGAATTGGCTTGGTAGTTTGGTCTGCCCTGTTCCCATGATGCACTGGGCCAGGGTCAGACTAATTTGCATATAGCCAGGTTCTGAGCTGGGATGGTGCAGTGATCTAAAAAACGGTGATGGATCAAGCCCCGATCTTTGGACTGGGTAAGAGTGGTCTGCATAATTCAGACACTCTGTTCATCACCACCCCCTTTTCTGAATCATTTTTGTCCACCATAAGCGTGGAAGGATATACTCAGATGTGAGTCCCTAGCTCATTGCACCATCAGGATTCAAGCAAGCCGGGCCGAAGATGGCTGAAATGCCAGAAACCTGTCCCCGGTAGCTTGTTTCCTTCCCAGTATAAGAATTGGCTTGGTAGTTTGGTCTGCCCTGTTCCCATGATGCACTGGGCCAGTGTCAGACTAATTTGCATATAGCCAAGTTCTGAGCTGGGATGGTGCAGTGAGCTAAAAAACGGTGATGGATCAAGCCCTGATCTTTGGACTGGGTAAGAGTGGTCTGCTTAATTCAGACACTCTGTTCATCACCACCCCCTTTTCTGAATCATTTTTGTCCACAATAAGCGTGGAAGGGTATACTCAGATGTGAGTCCCTAGCTCATTGCACCATCAGGATTCAAGCAAGCCGGGCCGAAGACGGCTGAAATGCCAGAAACCGGTCCCCGGTAGCTTGTTTCCTTCCCAGTATAAGAATTGGCTTGGTAGTTTGGTCTGCCCTGTTCCCATGATGCACTGGGCCAGGGTCAGACTAATTTGCATATAGCCAAGTTCTGAGCTGGGATGGTGCAGTGAGCTAAAAAACTGTGATGGATCAAGCCCTGATCTTTGGACTGGGTAAGAGTGGTCTGCTTAATTCAGACACTCTGTTCTTCACCACCCCCTTTTCTGAATCATTTTTGTCCACCATAAGCGTGGAAGGGTATACTCAGATGTGAGTCCCTAGCTCATTGCACCATCAGGGTTCAAGCAAGCCTGGCTGAAGACGGCTGAAATGCCAGAAACCGGTCCCCGGTAGCTTGTTTCCTTCCCAGTATAAGAATTGGCTTGGTAGTTTGGTCTGCCCTGTTCCCATGATGCACTGGGCCAGGGTCAGACTAATTTGCATATAGCCAAGTTCTGAGCTGGGATGGTGCAGTGAGCTAAAAAACGGTGATGGATCAAGCCCTGATCTTTGGACTGGGTAAGAGTGGTCTACTTAATTCAGACACTCTGTTCATCACCACCCCCTTTTCTGAATCATTTTTGTCCACCATAAGCGTGGAAGGGTATACTCAGATGTGAGTCCCTAGCTCATTGCACCATCAGGATTCAAGCAAGCCAGGCCGAAGACGGCTGAAATGCCAGAAACCGGTCCCCGGTAGCTTGTTTCCTTCCCAGTATAAGAATTGGCTTGGTAGTTTGGTCTGCCCTGTTCCCATGATGCACTGGGCCAGGGTCAGACTAATTTGCATATAGCCAAGTTCTGAGCTGGGATGGTGCAGTGAGCTAAAAAACGGTGATGGATCAAGCCCTGATCTTTGGACTGGGTAAGAGTGGTCTGCTTAATTCAGACACTCTGTTCATCACCACCCCCTTTTCTGAATCATTTTTGTCCACCATAAGCGTGGAAGGGTATACTCAGATGTGAGTCCCTAGCTCATTGCACCATCAGGATTCAAGCAAGCCGGGCCGAAGACGGCTGAAATGCCAGAAACCGGTCCCGGTAGCTTGTTTCCTTCCCAGTGTATGAATTGGCTTGGTAGTTTGGTCTGCCCTGTTCCCATGATGCACTGGGCCAGGGTCAGACTAATTTGCATATAGCCAGGTTCTGAGCTGGGATGGTGCAGTGATCTAAAAAACGGTGATGGATCAAGCCCCGATCTTTGGACTGGGTAAGAGTGGTCTGCATAATTCAGACACTCTGTTCATCACCACCCCCTTTTCTGAATCATTTTTGTCCACCATAAGCGTGGAAGGATATACTCAGATGTGAGTCCCTAGCTCATTGCACCATCAGGATTCAAGCAAGCCGGGCCGAAGATGGCTGAAATGCCAGAAACCTGTCCCCGGTAGCTTGTTTCCTTCCCAGTATAAGAATTGGCTTGGTAGTTTGGTCTGCCCTGTTCCCATGATGCACTGGGCCAGTGTCAGACTAATTTGCATATAGCCAAGTTCTGAGCTGGGATGGTGCAGTGAGCTAAAAAACGGTGATGGATCAAGCCCTGATCTTTGGACTGGGTAAGAGTGGTCTGCTTAATTCAGACACTCTGTTCATCACCACCCCCTTTTCTGAATCATTTTTGTCCACAATAAGCGTGGAAGGGTATACTCAGATGTGAGTCCCTAGCTCATTGCACCATCAGGATTCAAGCAAGCCGGGCCGAAGACGGCTGAAATGCCAGAAACCGGTCCCCGGTAGCTTGTTTCCTTCCCAGTATAAGAATTGGCTTGGTAGTTTGGTCTGCCCTGTTCCCATGATGCACTGGGCCAGGGTCAGACTAATTTGCATATAGCCAAGTTCTGAGCTGGGATGGTGCAGTGAGCTAAAAAACTGTGATGGATCAAGCCCTGATCTTTGGACTGGGTAAGAGTGGTCTGCTTAATTCAGACACTCTGTTCATCACCACCCCCTTTTCTGAATCATTTTTGTCCACCATAAGCGTGGAAGGGTATACTCAGATGTGAGTCCCTAGCTCATTGCACCATCAGGGTTCAAGCAAGCCTGGCTGAAGACGGCTGAAATGCCAGAAACCGGTCCCCGGTAGCTTGTTTCCTTCCCAGTATAAGAATTGGCTTGGTAGTTTGGTCTGCCCTGTTCCCATGATGCACTGGGCCAGGGTCAGACTAATTTGCATATAGCCAAGTTCTGAGCTGGGATGGTGCAGTGAGCTAAAAACGGTGATGGATCAAGCCCTGATCTTTGGACTGGGTAAGAGTGGTCTGCTTAATTCAGACACTCTGTTCATCACCACCCCCTTTTCTGAATCATTTTTGTCCACCATAAGCGTGGAAGGGTATACTCAGATGTGAGTCCCTAGCTCATTGCACCATCAGGATTCAAGCAAGCCAGGCCGAAGACGGCTGAAATGCCAGAAACCGGTCCCCGGTAGCTTGTTTCCTTCCCAGTATAAGAATTGGCTTGGTAGCTTGGTCTGCGCTGTTCCCATGATGCACTGGGCCAGGGTCAGACTAATTTGCATATAGCCAAGTTCTGAGCTGGGATGGTGCAGTGAGCTAAAAAACGGTGATGGATCAAGCCCTGATATTTGGACTGGGTAAGAGTGGTCTGCTTAATTCAGACACTCTGTTCATCAGCACCCCTTTTCTGAATCATTTTTGCCCACCATAAGCGTGGAAGGGTATACTCAGATGTGAGTCCCTAGCTCATTGCACCATCAGGATTCAAGCAAGCCGGGCCGAAGACGGCTGAAATGCCAGAAACCGGTCCCGGTAGCTTGTTTCCTTCCCAGTGTATGAATTGGCTTGGTAGTTTGGTCTGCCCTGTTCCCATGATGCACTGGGCCAGGGTCAGACTAATTTGCATATAGCCAGGTTCTGAGCTGGGATGGTGCAGTGATCTAAAAAACGGTGATGGATCAAGCCCCGATCTTTGGACTGGGTAAGAGTGGTCTGCATAATTCAGACACTCTGTTCATCACCACCCCCTTTTCTGAATCATTTTTGTCCACCATAAGCGTGGAAGGATATACTCAGATGTGAGTCCCTAGCTCATTGCACCATCAGGATTCAAGCAAGCCGGGCCGAAGATGGCTGAAATGCCAGAAACCTGTCCCCGGTAGCTTGTTTCCTTCCCAGTATAAGAATTGGCTTGGTAGTTTGGTCTGCCCTGTTCCCATGATGCACTGGGCCAGTGTCAGACTAATTTGCATATAGCCAAGTTCTGAGCTGGGATGGTGCAGTGAGCTAAAAAACGGTGATGGATCAAGCCCTGATCTTTGGACTGGGTAAGAGTGGTCTGCTTAATTCAGACACTCTGTTCATCACCACCCCCTTTTCTGAATCATTTTTGTCCACAATAAGCGTGGAAGGGTATACTCAGATGTGAGTCCCTAGCTCATTGCACCATCAGGATTCAAGCAAGCCGGGCCGAAGACGGCTGAAATGCCAGAAACCGGTCCCCGGTAGCTTGTTTCCTTCCCAGTATAAGAATTGGCTTGGTAGTTTGGTCTGCCCTGTTCCCATGATGCACTGGGCCAGGGTCAGACTAATTTGCATATAGCCAAGTTCTGAGCTGGGATGGTGCAGTGAGCTAAAAAACTGTGATGGATCAAGCCCTGATCTTTGGACTGGGTAAGAGTGGTCTGCTTAATTCAGACACTCTGTTCTTCACCACCCCCTTTTCTGAATCATTTTTGTCCACCATAAGCGTGGAAGGGTATACTCAGATGTGAGTCCCTAGCTCATTGCACCATCAGGGTTCAAGCAAGCCTGGCTGAAGACGGCTGAAATGCCAGAAACCGGTCCCCGGTAGCTTGTTTCCTTCCCAGTATAAGAATTGGCTTGGTAGTTTGGTCTGCCCTGTTCCCATGATGCACTGGGCCAGGGTCAGACTAATTTGCATATAGCCAAGTTCTGAGCTGGGATGGTGCAGTGAGCTAAAAAACGGTGATGGATCAAGCCCTGATCTTTGGACTGGGTAAGAGTGGTCTGCTTAATTCAGACACTCTGTTCATCACCACCCCCTTTTCTGAATCATTTTTGTCCACCATAAGCGTGGAAGGGTATACTCAGATGTGAGTCCCTAGCTCATTGCACCATCAGGATTCAAGCAAGCCAGGCCGAAGACGGCTGAAATGCCAGAAACCGGTCCCCGGTAGCTTGTTTCCTTCCCAGTATAAGAATTGGCTTGGTAGTTTGGTCTGCCCTGTTCCCATGATGCACTGGGCCAGGGTCAGACTAATTTGCATATAGCCAAGTTCTGAGCTGGGATGGTGCAGTGAGCTAAAAAACGGTGATGGATCAAGCCCTGATCTTTGGACTGGGTAAGAGTGGTCTGCTTAATTCAGACACTCTGTTCATCACCACCCCCTTTTCTGAATCATTTTTGTCCACCATAAGCGTGGAAGGGTATACTCAGATGTGAGTCCCTAGCTCATTGCACCATCAGGATTCAAGCAAGCCGGGCCGAAGACGGCTGAAATGCCAGAAACCGGTCCCGGTAGCTTGTTTCCTTCCCAGTGTATGAATTGGCTTGGTAGTTTGGTCTGCCCTGTTCCCATGATGCACTGGGCCAGGGTCAGACTAATTTGCATATAGCCAGGTTCTGAGCTGGGATGGTGCAGTGATCTAAAAAACGGTGATGGATCAAGCCCCGATCTTTGGACTGGGTAAGAGTGGTCTGCATAATTCAGACACTCTGTTCATCACCACCCCCTTTTCTGAATCATTTTTGTCCACCATAAGCGTGGAAGGATATACTCAGATGTGAGTCCCTAGCTCATTGCACCATCAGGATTCAAGCAAGCCGGGCCGAAGATGGCTGAAATGCCAGAAACCTGTCCCCGGTAGCTTGTTTCCTTCCCAGTATAAGAATTGGCTTGGTAGTTTGGTCTGCCCTGTTCCCATGATGCACTGGGCCAGTGTCAGACTAATTTGCATATAGCCAAGTTCTGAGCTGGGATGGTGCAGTGAGCTAAAAAACGGTGATGGATCAAGCCCTGATCTTTGGACTGGGTAAGAGTGGTCTGCTTAATTCAGACACTCTGTTCATCACCACCCCCTTTTCTGAATCATTTTTGTCCACAATAAGCGTGGAAGGGTATACTCAGATGTGAGTCCCTAGCTCATTGCACCATCAGGATTCAAGCAAGCCGGGCCGAAGACGGCTGAAATGCCAGAAACCGGTCCCCGGTAGCTTGTTTCCTTCCCAGTATAAGAATTGGCTTGGTAGTTTGGTCTGCCCTGTTCCCATGATGCACTGGGCCAGGGTCAGACTAATTTGCATATAGCCAAGTTCTGAGCTGGGATGGTGCAGTGAGCTAAAAAACTGTGATGGATCAAGCCCTGATCTTTGGACTGGGTAAGAGTGGTCTGCTTAATTCAGACACTCTGTTCATCACCACCCCCTTTTCTGAATCATTTTTGTCCACCATAAGCGTGGAAGGGTATACTCAGATGTGAGTCCCTAGCTCATTGCACCATCAGGGTTCAAGCAAGCCTGGCTGAAGACGGCTGAAATGCCAGAAACCGGTCCCCGGTAGCTTGTTTCCTTCCCAGTATAAGAATTGGCTTGGTAGTTTGGTCTGCCCTGTTCCCATGATGCACTGGGCCAGGGTCAGACTAATTTGCATATAGCCAAGTTCTGAGCTGGGATGGTGCAGTGAGCTAAAAACGGTGATGGATCAAGCCCTGATCTTTGGACTGGGTAAGAGTGGTCTGCTTAATTCAGACACTCTGTTCATCACCACCCCCTTTTCTGAATCATTTTTGTCCACCATAAGCGTGGAAGGGTATACTCAGATGTGAGTCCCTAGCTCATTGCACCATCAGGATTCAAGCAAGCCAGGCCGAAGACGGCTGAAATGCCAGAAACCGGTCCCCGG